>NW_025219688.1:0-1156 GCF_014825855.1 Bombus pyrosoma | reverse complement strand
ACAATATATGGTAATACGTTATTACGTATAACGATATGTAGCATTACGATATAACGTATAACGATATATGGTAATACCTTATAACGTATAACGTTATATGTTAATACGTTATGACATGTATCGTTATGTAGTATTAAGATATAACGAGTAACGTTATATAACATTACATTATAACGTATAACGTTATATGGTAATACGTCATGACGTATAGCGTTATGTAGTATTACGGTATAACGTGTAACGTTATGTAGCATTACGTTATAACGTATAACGATATATGGTAACACGTTATAACGTATAACGTTATGTAGTATTATGATGTAACGTATAACGTTATGTAGCATTACGGTATAACGTATAACGTTATATGGTAATACGTTATGACTTATAACGTTATGTACCATTACGTTATAACGTATAGCGTTATGTAGTATTACGATGTAACGTATAACGTTATGTAGCATTACGATATAACGTATAACGCTATATGGTAATACGTTATGACATATATCGTTATGAAGTATTAAGATATAACGTGTAACGATATCTGGCATTAAGTTATAACGTATAACGATATGTAGTGTTACGTTATAACGTATAACGGTATATGGTAATACGTTATAACGTATAACGAAATGTAGTATTACGATGTAACGTATAACGTTTTGTAGCATTACGGTATAACGTATAACGCTATATGGTAATACGTCATGACATATATCGATGTGAAGTATTAAGGTATAACGTGTAACGATATGTAGCATTACGATATAACGTATAACGTTATGTAGCATTACGATATAACGAATAACGTTATGTAACATTACCTTATAACGTATAATGTTATATGGTAATACGTTATAACGTATAACGATATGCAGTATTACGGTATAACGTATAACGTTATGTAGCATTACGATATAACATATAACGTTATGTAGCATTACGATATAACGTATAACGTTATATGGTAATACGTTATGACTAATAACGTTATGTACCATTACGTTATAACGTATAACGTTATGTAGTATTACGATGTAACGTATAACGTTATGTAGCATTACGATATAACGTATAACGTTATATGGTAATACGTTATGACATATATCGTTATGAAGTATTAAGATATAACGTGTAACGATATGTAGCATTA
>NW_025219687.1:0-1904 GCF_014825855.1 Bombus pyrosoma | reverse complement strand
AACGTATAACGTTATATGGTAATACGTTATGGCGTATAACGTTGTGTAGTATTACGGTATAACGTATAACGTTATGTAGCATTACGATATAACGTATAACGTTATGTAGTATTACGGTATTACGTATAACGTTATGTAGCATTACGTTATAGCGTATAACGTTATATAGCATTACGATGTAACGTATAACGTTATGTAGCATTACGGTATAACGTACAACGTTATGTAGCATTACGATATAACGTATAACGTTATGTAGCATTACGGTATAACGTATAACATTATATAGCATAACGTTATAATGTATAACGTTATGTAGCATTACGATATAACGAATAACATTATATGGTGGTACGTTATGACGTATAACGTTATGTAGTATTACGGTTTAACGTATAACGTTATGTAGCATTACGTTACAACGTACAACTTTAAGTAGTGTTACGTTATAACGTATAACGATATATGGTAGTACGTTATAACGTATAACGTTATATAGCATTACGATGTAACGTATAACGTTATGTAGCATTACGGTATAACGTATAACGTTATGTAGCATTACGATATAACGTATAACGTTATATAGCATTACGTTATAATGTATAGCGTTATATGGTAATACGTTATGACATATATCGTTATGTAGTAGTAAGGTATAACGTGTAACGTTATGTAGCATTACGATATAACGTATGACGTTATGTAGCATTACGTTACAACGTACAACGTTATGTAGCATTACGATATAACGTATAACGTTATATAGCATTACGTTGTAACGTATAACGTTATATGGTAATGCGTTATGGCGTATAGCGTTATGTAGTATTACGGTATTACGTATAACGTTATGTAGCACTACGTTATAACGTATAACGTTATGTAGCGTTACGTTATAAGGTATACCGATATATGGTAATACGTTATAAAGTATAACGATATGTAGTATTACGATATAACGTATAACGTTATGTACCATTACGTTATAACGTATATCGTTATGTAGTATTACGATGAAACGTATAACGTTATATTGTAATACGTTATGATGTATAACGTTATGTAGTATTACGGTATAACGTATAACGTTATGTAGCATTACGTTATAACGTATAACGTTATGTAGCACTACGTTATAACGTATAACGTTATATAGTATTACGATGTAACGTATAACGTTATGTAGCATTATGGTATAACGTATAACGATATATAGCATAACGTTATAACGTATAACGTTATGTAGCATTACGAGATAACGTATAACGTTATATGGTGATACGTTATGACGTATAGCGTTATGTAGTATTGCGGTATTACGTATAACGTTATATAGCATTACGTTATAACGTATAACGATATATAGTATAACGATGTAACGTATAACGTTATGTAACATTACGGTATAACGTATAACGTTATGTAGCATTACGGTATAACGTATAACGTTATATAGCATAACGTTATAACGTATAACGTTATGTAGCATTACGATATAACGTATAACGGTATATGGTAATACGTTTTTTTTTTTTTTTTTTTTTATTTTTAAATAGATCATTTTACAATTTGTCCATTGGGACATTTGGTAAAATATTATAGTTTTGGTTTTGATGAAATATAGCATGTGGATGGTTACCCCCAGCGGGGCTCCATCTTCCAGGTTGTTTATTGTTCTATTGTGAGGTCTGCAGGGTGCTTTTTCTTCAGTCTTCTTTCTGTTATTGTATTATTCGTTTCAGCAACCAGCTGATTTGGGTGTGTTGCAAGCCTTTCTTTATACTTTTTTGCATATCTGGCGATTTCCTCTTTAACTGTTGGAGTCCTTAAGTCTTTTCGTATATCTTCATTTCTGACGTACCATGGAGCGTTAACTATTGTCCTTAGGATTTTTGCTTGCT
>NW_025219686.1:11977-15255 GCF_014825855.1 Bombus pyrosoma | reverse complement strand
AAATCGCGAGTTATTCTTGATTATTAGAATTTTCGAATCATAATTTGAATTGTTAAATTATAGATTACTTATATTATATTATTCAAATCGCGGGTTACTCTTGATTATTAGAATTCTCGAATCATAGTTTGAATTGTTAAATTATAGATTACTTATATTATATTATTCGAATCGCGGGTTACTCTTGATTGGTAGAATTTCAGATTGTAGTTTTCGTTACGGCACGTGCGGAGCGCGGGACGTGACACCTACTTCCTCACGAACGACGCTTCCCGCTAGCAACTTTTCCTCAAGGGCGACTAGCGTCCTTTTCTAACCACCGACATGGAAATTGACCAATTAACAGCAACGTCAATTTCCCTCACTTTCCGAACGAAGGCTTTCTCCACGAATCCGATGATCTCGTGCCCTTGGGCACACCCCGTCATAGTTTTCCTTGGTGGCATCATCGCGACGAAAATTCATTCCTGCTTGCGACTTTATTTTTAACGAAAAGGACTAACGTCTTCGCGATGTGTTAACCAAGAGTCGGACTTAGATTTTGTGAGAGCATACCTCCACTATCCCGTTGACCGCGAATTCGTTATCGAACCTAGGATCATTGTCATTAGCGTCTTGAGTATCTAATTACCACGGTTACTTGTCGATATCTGTAACAATCATATTTGCTCTAGTCAATATCTTCTCTATTGCATAACGACAATGTCTAATCACAACGAAGGTTTCTTTCACGCCCTTAGCCCCAGCTCTAATCCTAACGCTAACCCGACATATATATATGTATGCATGTGTTTCACAATGTGACTTGTATAAAGTGTTTCAATTTTAAACGCTAGTTTATCTTAATACTGTAGTTTCCCGTATTGTGTATTTTTATATTTACTGGATTATTGATTGTTAATAATATAAAACACACACACATATATATATATTACAATATAATATTCATATATAGTTTCCTTAAATTTACTAACATGTCAACTAGTTTCGATAATGTAGTATTGTGTATTTTAATTGTTTTTTATTCTTTTCACATATAAATATTTATATATGTTCCCCAAGATGTAGTTTATTCATGGAATTAATTTTAATAATGTGTGGTATTTCTATCTTCTTCCAATTACACAAGTTAATTGTAATTTGTATATTTTATGTATTTTATTGCTATTTATCTAGGGTAGGGAATACATATATATTTCATGTATTTCACATTTGTTATTAAAGTATGTATTCCAGGTCTGTTCCTTTTCCTTTCCTTGTTTAATTACTTAATTTATTCAAATCGCGAATTAGTCTTGATTGATTAAAATCTTAGATCGTAGTTTATTCGACTGTCAAATCATAGATTGTTCTGAATTGATCGGCTAACCATTTGGATTGTCAATTCGTACATAATCATAGTTTATTAATTAGTTTGTTCAAATCGCGGGCCGCTCTTGATTGATAGAATTTTAATTTGTAGTTTGAATTGTTAAATCATAGATTATTTTTAATATATTATTCAAATCGCGGGTTGCTCTTGATTGGTAGAATTCCGAATCATAGTTTGAATTGTTAAATTTATAGATTATTTTTATTACATTATTCAAATCACGAGTTGTTCTTGATTGGTAGAATTTTCGAATCGTAGTTAAATTATAAATTATTTTATTATTTTATTCGAATCGCGGGTTACTCTTGATTGGTAGAATTTCAGATTGTAGTTTTCGTTATGGCACGTGCGGAGCGCGGGACGTGACACATCAGCACCGGAGAAGGAATATGAGTAGTCAAGACATCAGCGATTACCAAAATCCATGTTCTCTCACGTACGATGGCGGGAACACCAAAACTGCAACATTGCGATTCCCGCAGGAGCGAACTGTCGCATGACCCAGTGGGGGATTTAATTATAAATAAGCCTAGTGACATAGAAAAGCGGCTTAGTTACCGGTTGATTATTCGAAGTGTTTACATCGTCACTCTGTCAGTTTGATTCACAAATAATTTTTACAATCAAAATTTATAAGTGTCGACAACGAGTAAAAGTCCTTAGTTACCATTATATTATTCGAAGTGTTTATACCGTCACTCCGTCAAGTTGTCTCGTAAATAATTGTCTCGATCAAAAACAAGTTAGTAAAAGTTTTATACGTATTAACAAGCGATTTACCATCTTGTCAATCAAAATGTTTATACCGTCTTTCTGTCAGTTTAAATAATAGTTTCGATCAATATCAGTTGTCTCTAGAATAATTGCGTCAAACGAAATTTATAAGTGTTTACTCCGAAGATTGTTCAACGAATAAGTGTCAAAGTTCGATTAACCGCCGAATTGTTCAATATAACATAGCTGACTATTCGAGGTAAAAGATTTTGTATATTATATCTTGTATAAAAGAATATCTGTATATCCTCTTCTCTTTTAACTTCGCAGTCGTACAATGTTTAGTATCCGAACAAGGATATCCTTCAGCAGTTATAGTTGACAAATAAAAATATCAAGTATATAATTTACGTGCATTTTATTTGAACATGTTGAATACACAGTAACCGTTCGCTGTATCAACTAGTGATTACGGTGTTTTCAATCACAGAAAACACCTATGGTTTTCGTGTTTCTCTTCCCTCTGTTAGCATATAGCTCATCTTTGGACGAGACCTACGACGCCACGCTTGTTGTCCACAGAGAACGCCGTCGCCAATAGATAGATTCGTTCTTGCTTACGACTCCATAAATTGCCTAGAATAAAACAATCATTTTCAAATTTCTAATTACTAAATTAAAATTCGCTGCGTTAACCCGTGACTAAGGCGCTTTCAAATTTTAAAAACGCTTACGGATCTTCGCGCTCCTCTCCCACTGTTAGCATCTATAGCACGTCTTTGGGCAAGGCTTGCGAAACCGCACGGGTCTCACACAGTGAAGAACATTAATTTCATTTTGATCGTATTAAATACTAAAAGCAAGAAGGAATCATAGAGATAATAGTCACCTTAGTAAAAACAAGCTGAATATTAGTTTAACGATTAATCTCTGCTGAAATTAAAAGAGATGAGACCAGGCGTAATAAATTAAATAAAATAAATCATATCACGCGGTGTTACGTATTTATTTGTTTGGTTTTTTGTTAATTTGAACGAAAAGAATAACGAACGATAGTAGTTGAAATATAAATTTAAACTTCCGATTAATACGGTAGTTGCTGCCACCAGAAATAGTCTAAGAACTATTTCGAAGATAAAATTTTCTTTTATTTTAATTTTTACTTAGTATTAAAAGAATTGCTGTGCTACAG
>NW_025219686.1:9411-11477 GCF_014825855.1 Bombus pyrosoma | reverse complement strand
TATAACGTAATACTGTGTAGCGTTATACGTTATAACCTAATAATATTTAACGTTATACGTCATATCGTTATACTATAAAAAGTTATACGTTATAACGTAATACTATATAACATTATACGATATAACGTAATACTCTATAACATTATACGTGGTATTATAATACCACATAACGATGTATGTTATAACGTAATACAATATGACGCTATACGCCATCACGTAATACTACATAATGCTAATCGATATAACGTAATTCTATATAATATCATACGTTACAACGTAATACTATATATCGTCACACGTTATAACGTAATACAACATAACGTTATACGTTATAACTTCATACTATATAGCGTTTTACGTTATGTCGTAATACTATATAACGTTATAAGGTATAACGTGGTACTATATAACGTTATACGTCATGTCGTAATAGTATATAACGTTATGCGTTATAACGTAATACTCTATAACGTTATACGTTATAACGTAATACTATGTAACGATATACGATATAACGTAATACTCTATAACATTATACGTGGTATTATAATACCACATAACGATATATGTTATAACGTAATACTATATGACGTTATACGCTACCACGTAATACAATATAAAGTCATACGTTATATCGTAGTACTATATGACGTTATACGCTATATCGTAATACTATATAACGTTATACGTTATAACATAATACTATATAACGTTATACATCATATCGTAATACTACATAACGTTATAGGTTATATGAAAATACTACATACCGTTGTACGTTAAAACGTTAAACTATGTAACGTTACACGTTATATCGTAGCACCACATAACATCATACGTTATAACGTAATACTATATAACGTTATACGTTATAACGTACTAGTATATAACGTTATACGTTACAACGTAATACTACATAACGTTATAGGTTATATGAAAATACTACATACCGTTGTACGTTAAAACGTTAAACTATGTAACGTTACACGTTATATCGTAGCACCACATAACATCATACGTTATAACGTAACACTATATAACGCTATATGTTATAACGTAATACAATATAAAGTCATACGTTATATCGTAATACAACATAGCGTTACACGTTATATCGTAGCACCACATAACGTCATACGTTATATCGTAATACAACATAACGTTACACGTTATAACGTCATACTATATAGCGTTTTAAGTTATGTCGTAATACTATATAACGTTATACCTTACAACGTAATACTACATAACGTTATGCGTTATAACGTAATACTATGTAACGATATACGATATAACGTAATACTCTATAACATTATACGTGGTATTATAATACCACATAACGATATATGTTATAACGTAATACTATATGACGTTATGCGCCATCACGTAATATTACATTATGCTAATCGATATAACGTAATACTATAAAACGTTATGCGTTCTAACGTAATACAATATTACGTCATACGTTATAACCTAATACTACATAACGCTATACGTTGTAACGTAATACTATATAGTGCGATTCGATATAAGGTAATACTATATGACGTTATACGTTATAACATAATACAATATAACGTCATACGTTATAACGTAATACTACATAACGTTATACGTTATATCGTAATACTACATAACGTTATAGGTTATATGATAATACTACATAAAGTTTTACGTTAAAACGATAAACAATGTAACGTTACACGTTATATCGTAGCACCACATAACATCATACGTTATAACGTAATACTACATAACGTTATACGTTATAACGTAATAGTATATAACGTTCTACGTTACAACGTAGTACTACATAACGTTATACGATATAACGTAATACTCTATAACATTAGACGTGATATTATAATACCACTTAACGATATATGTTATAACGTAATACTATATGACGTTATACGCTATAACGTAATACTATATAATGCAAATCGATATAACGTAATACCATAAAACGTTATACGTTCTAACGTAACACAATATAACGTCGTACGTTATAACGTAATACTACATAATGTTATACGTTGTAACGCAATACTATATAATGCGAT
>NW_025219686.1:7640-8911 GCF_014825855.1 Bombus pyrosoma | reverse complement strand
TAACCTAGACAAGAGTTGACATAGCGCAAACCAGATGTCGTGCTCTGTATTTGGCAGCATATGTGGTGTATAGCGCGCATCGATTTGTCGGCAAATCTAAAATAGCAGCGGTAATACGTTCAATTGAATATTAAACCTTGAATATGCTTAAATGTAATTGCATTGGAATTGTCCAGGACCAGAGTTATCACACCGTAAACAAGAGGATGTGCTCTGTACTTCGCAGCAAATGTGACTTATAAGGTGCATCGAATTGTCGACATATCACCAATAGCGGCCGAGGTACTATGAATTGACTATTCAAACTGGAATATGCAAAACTGGTACTACGCTGGTCTTGACCTGGACCAGATTTGACAAAGCGCAAACCGGATGTCGTGCTCTATATTTGGCAGCAAATGTGAGGAATAACGCGCATTGAAATGCCGACATATCACCGACAGCGGCGGAGATATCTTGAATTGAATATTCAATCTGGATTATGCAACGCTAGGAATACGCTGGTCTTTATCTAGACCAGATATGATGAGGCGCAAACCGATTGTTGTGCTCTGTATTTGGCAGCAAATGAGTAGTGTAAAGCGGATCGAATTATCTGCATATCACCAATAGCAGCAGAGATACTTTCAGATGAATATTCAAGCTTGAATATGCAAAACTGGAAATACGATGGTCTTTACCTAGGACAGAGTTGACGTAGCGGTAGCCGGATGTCGTTCCTCGTATTTCGCAGCGTATGTGGAGTATAACGCGCACAGATTTGTAGATATATCTCGAATAGCAGTGGAGATACGTTCAATTGAATATTCAAGCATTAATATGCAAAACAGCAATTACACTGGTCTGGACCTAGGCCAGAGTTGACATAGTGCAAACCGGATGTCGTGCTGTGTGTTTTGTAGCATTTGTGAAGTATCACGCGCATCGAAGTGCCAACATATCAAAAATAGCTGCAGATACATGATCAATTGAACATTGTAGCATGAATATGCAAAACTGCAAATACACAGGATTTAACCTAGACCAAAGTTGTCATGGTGCAGACCGGATGCCGTTCCACGTATTTCGCAGCTTATATGGAATATAACGCGCACAGGGTTGAAGACATATCTCGGATAGCAGGGGAGATACGTTCAGATGAACATTCATGATTGAATATGCAAAACTGAAACTACGCTCGTCTTGACCTAGACCAGAGTTGACATAGCGCAAACCGGATGTCATTCCACGTACTTTGCAGCATATATGGAGTATACCGCGCATGGGGTTGA
>NW_025219686.1:5489-7140 GCF_014825855.1 Bombus pyrosoma | reverse complement strand
CTTATATGGAATATAACGCGCACAGGGTTGAAGACATATCTCGAATAGCAGCGGAGATACGTTCTATTGAATGTTCAAGCCTGAATATACAAAGCTGCAACTGCGGTGGATTTCGCAATGCTCAGTTGTGCCGTAGCGCAAAACCGAATGTCGTGCTGTGTATTTGGCAGCATATGGGGTGTATAACGCGCGTAGAATTGTAGACATGTCTCGAACAGCAGCGAAGGTACGTTCAGATCAATATCTATGTTTGAATATGCAATACTGTAACTACGCTGGTCTTGACATAGACCAGAGTTGACGTAGGGTAAACCGGATGTCGTTCCACGTATTTGGCAGAATGTCGAGAGTGTATATCGCGGCAAATTATCAACATATCGCCAATAGCAGCGGAGATACTTTCAGATGAGTATTGAAGACCGAATGTGCAATACTGCAAATACTCAGGATTTGGCAGTGGTCAGATTTGACACAGTGCAAACCGGATGTATCTCCTCGTATTTCGCATCATATGGGGAGTATGAAGCGCATCGAATTATCCGCATATCACCGATATCAGCGATGATACGTTCATATGAACATTCAAGCTTGAATATGCAAAAGTGGAAATGCGCTGCTCTTGACCTGGACCAGAGTTGACGTAGCGCAAAACAGATGTCGCGCCCTGTATTTGGCAGCATATGTGAAGTATAACGCGCGTCGAATTATCGACATATCACCAAATGCAGTGGAGATACGTCCAAATGAATATTCAAGCATGAATATGATAAACTAGAAATTCGCTGGTCTTAACCTAGACCAGAGTTGACGTAGCGCAAACCGGATGTCGTTCCACGTATTTGGCAGCATATGTGAAGTATAACGTGCTCAGAATTGTAGACATATCAGCAATAGCAGCGTAGATATGTTCAGATGAATATTCATGCTTGAATATGCAAAACTGGAAATTCGCTGGTCTTGACCTAGGACCGAGTTGACATAGCGAAAACAGGATGTCGCTCCACGTATTTGGCAGCAAGTCGGGAGTATAAATCGCGGCAAATTATCACCATATGGCCAATAGCAGCGGAGATACGTTCATATGAATATTGAAGCCCGAATGTGCAGTACTGGAAATATGTAGGATATGGCAGAGGTCAGATTTGACACAGTGCAAACCGGATGTCGTTCCACGTATTTCGCAGCATGTCGGGAGTGAAAATCGCATCGAAATATCAACATAACAATAATAGCTGCGCAGATACGTTAAGATGAATATTCACACTTGAATATGCAAACTGGAAATAGGCCGGTCTTGACCTCGACCAGACTTGACAAAGCGCAAACCGGATGTCGTGCTTCATATTTGGCTGTAAATGTGAGGAATAACGTGCATCGAATTATCGACATATCAACAGTAGCAGCGGAGATACGTTGAGTTGAATATTGAAACCCTAAAGTGCAAAGCTGCATATACGTTGGATTTGACAGCGCCGAAGGTTAAGGTAGGACAAACAGGATGTCATGCCCTTTATTAGGCAGCGTATGTGGTGTATAACGGGCATAGAATTGTCGACATATCACCAATAGCAGCGGAGATACGATCAGATGAACGTACATGCTTGAATATGCAATACTGGAAATACGCTGGTCTTGACCTAGACCAGAGTTG
>NW_025219686.1:2993-4989 GCF_014825855.1 Bombus pyrosoma | reverse complement strand
TTACGTATTATTACGTTATAACCTGTATCGTTATATGGTAATACGTTATAACGTATATCGTCATATGGCAGTACGTTACAACGTATAACGTTCGGTAGTATTACGTTATAACGTATAATGTTATGTATTATTACGTTATAGCGTACATCGTTATATGGTAATACGTTATAACGTATATCGTTATATGATAATACGTTATGACGTATATCGTCATATGGCAGTACGTTACAACGTATAACGTTCAGTGGTATTACGTTATAACGTATAACGTTATGTATTATTACGTTATAAGGTATATCGTTATATGGTAATACGTTATAACGTATAACCTTATGTAATATTACGTTATAATGAATATCGTTATATTTTAATACGTTATAACGTATATCGTTATATGGTAGTACGTTATAACGTATAACGGTCAGTAGTATTACGTTATAACGTATAACGTCATGTAGTATTACGTTATAATGTAAAACGTTATATCGTATTACGTTATAACTTATATCGTTATATGGTAATACGTTATAACGTATAACATTATGTATTAATACGTTATAACATATAACGTTATGTATAAATACGAAATAACGTACATCGTTATATGGTAATACGTTATAACGTATATCGTTATATGGTAGTACGATATAACGTATAACGTTCAGTAGAAATACGTTATTACGTATATCATTATATGGTAGTACGTTATGATGTATACCGTTCAGCAGTATTTCGTTATAACGTATAACATTATGTATTATTACGTTATAACGTATATCGTTTTGTGGTAATACGTTATAACGTATAATCTTATGTAATATTACGTTATAACGTATATCTTTATATGGTAGTACGTTATAACGTATAACGTTATGTATTAATACGTTATAAAGTTTAACGTTATGTATTAATACGAAATAACGTATATCGTTATATGGAAATACTTTTTAACGTATATCGTTATATGGTAGAACGTTATGACGTATAACGTTCAGAAGCATTTCGCTATAACGTATCATATTATGTATTATTACGTTATAAGGTATATCGTTATATGGTAATACGTTATAACGTATAACCTTATGTAATATTACGTTATAATGAATATCGTTATATTTTAATACGTTATAACGTATATCGTCATATGGCAGTACGTTACTACGTATAACGATCAGTAGTATTACGTTATAACGTATAACGTCATGTAGTATTACGTTATAATGTATAACGTTATATCGTATTACATTATAATGTATAACGTTATATCGTAATTCGTCATAACGCAAAACGTTATGTAGTATTACGTTATAACGTATAACGCTATGTGCTATTACGTTATAACGTATATCGTTATAGGGTAATACGTTATAACGTATAACGTTATGTAGTATAACGTTATAACGTATGGCGTTATGTAGTCTTACGTTAAAACCTATAACGTTATATACTATTACGTTATAACGTATAACCATATGTAATTTTACGTTATAACGTATATCGTTATATGGTAATACGTTATAACGTACATCGTCATATGGCAGTACCTTACAACGTATATCGTTCAGTGGTATTACGTTATAACGTATAACGTTATGTATAATTACGTTATAACGTACATCGTTATAGAGTAATACGTTATAATGAATAACGTTATGTAGTATTACGTTATAATGAATATCGTTATATTTTAATACGTTATAACGTATATCGTTATATGGTAATACGTTATAACGTATAACGTTATGTATTAATACGTTGTAACATATAACGTTGTGTATTAATACGAAATAACGTACATCGTTTTATGGTAATACGTTATAACGTATATCGTTATATGAAAAATACGTTATAACGTATACCGTTACGTAGTCATACGTTACAACGTATAACGTTATATAGTATTACGTTATAACGTATATCGTTGTATAGTATTACGTTATAACGAATAACGTTATTTAGTATTACGTTATATCGCATAACGTGATATAGTATTACG
>NW_025219686.1:0-2493 GCF_014825855.1 Bombus pyrosoma | reverse complement strand
TTGCAGTATTGCACATTCGGTCTTCAATATTCATCTGAAAGTATCTCCGCTGCTATTGGCGGTATGTTGATAATTTGCCGCGATTTACACTCTCGACATTCTGCCAAATACGTGGAACGACATCCGGTTTGCCCTACGTCAACTCTGGTCTAGGTCAAGACCAGCGTTGTTACAGTTTTGCATATTAAATATAGATATTGATCTGAACGTATCTTCGCTGCTGTTCGAGACATGTCTACAATTCTGAGCGGGTTATACTCCACATATGCTGCCAAGTACGTGGAACGACGTCTTGTTTTAGCTACGTCAACTCGGTCCTAGGTCAAGACCAGCGTATTTCCAGTTTTGCATATTCAAGCTTGAATATTCATCTGAACGTATCTCCGCTGCTATTAGAGATATGTCTTCAACTCTGCGCGCATTATACTCCATATATGCTGCGTAATACGTGGAATGACATCCGGTTTGCGCTATGTCAACTCTGGTCTAGGTCAAGACCAGCGTAGTTTCAGTTTTGCATATTCAAGCATAAACATTCATCTGAAAGTATTTCTGCTGCTATTGGTGATATGTCGACAATAGAATGTGCGTCATACTTCACATATACTGCCAAATACAGAGCACGACATCCGGTTTGCGCTACGAAAACTCTGTTCTAGGTCAAGTCCAGCGTAGTTCCAGTTTTGCGTATTCCAGTTTGAATGTTCAATTCAAGGTATCTCCGCTATTATTGGTGATATGTCGGCAATTCGATGCGCCTTACATGTCACATTTGCTGCAAAGTACAGCGCACATCCTCTTGGTTACGCTGTGAATACTCTGGTCCTGGACAAATCCAATGCAATTGCATTTAAGCATATTCAAGCTTTAATATTCAATTGAACGTATTACCGCTGCTATTTTATATTTGCCGACAAATCGATGTGCCATATGCTCCACATTTGCTGCCAAATACAGAGCACGACATGCGGTTTGCACTCTGTTAACTCTGGTCTAGGTTAAGACCAGCGTATTTCCGGTTGTGCAAATTCAAGCTTGAATAATCATCTGAAAGTATCTCCGCTGCTACTGGTGACATGTCGATAATTCGGTGCACGTTATACACCACATATGCTGCCAAATAGAGAGCACGACATTCGGATTTCGCTACGTCAAGTCTGGTCTAGGTCAAGACCAGCGAAGTTCCAGTTTTGCATATTTAAGCTTGAATATTAAATTGCAAGTTTCTCAGCTGTTATTGGTCATATCTCGGCATTTCGATGCGCGTTGTACTCCCCATATGCTGCTTATTACGGAGCGCGACATCCGGTTTGCGCTACGTCAACTCTGGGCAATGCCAGACCCAGCGTATTTGCACTTTTGCACATTCGGTCTGCAATATTCATCTGATCGTATCCCCGCTGATTTTGGTGACATGTCGATAAATCGATGCGCGTTATACTTCACATTTGCGGCTAAATATAGCGATGAACCAGCTCTTTACGCTGTGTCAACTCCGATTCGGGTCAAATCCAATGTAATTACTGTTCCGCTTATTCAGGCTTGACTACTGGATTGAAGGTATCTCTGCTGATACTGGTGATATGTGGATAATTCGATGCGCGTTATAATCCACATATGCTACCAAATACAGAGGTTTGCCATATGTCAACTCGGATCTGGGTCCAGACCAGCGTAGTTGCTGTTTTGCATATTCAGACTTCAACACTCAAATGAGTGTTCCTCAGCTGATATTGGTCATCTGTCCGCATTAGAACGCGCGTTATACTCCACATATGCTGCCAGTAAAGAGCACGACATTCGGTTTGCGCTATATCAACTATGTTCCCTGTCAAGTCCAGGGTAGTTGCGGTTTTACACATTCTGTCTTAAATATTCAAATCAACGTATCTCCGCTCCTATTGAAGAGATGTCAATAATTCCACGCGCATTATAGTCCACATTTACTGCCACATACATCCGGCCTGCACTATGTCAACTCTGGACTAGGTCAAATCCAGCGTATTTCCAGTTTTGCATATTCAAGCTTGAATATTCATCTGAACGTAACCCCGCTGATATTGGTGACATGCGGATAATTCGATGCGCTTTATACTCCACATATGCTGCCAAATACTGAGCGCGACATCCAGTTTGAGCTATGTCAACTCTGGTCATGGTTCAGAGCAGCGTATTTCCAGTTTTGCATATTCAAGCATGAATATTCATCTGAACGTATCTCCGCTGCTATCCGAGATATGACTACAATTCTGAGCACGTTATACTCCATATATGCTACCAAATACGTGGTATGACATCCGGTTTGCGCTATGTCAAATCTGGGCAGTGCGAAATCCAGCGCAGTTGCAGCTTTGCATATTCAGGCTTGAGTATTCAACAGAACGTATCGCCGCTGTTATTCGAGGTATGTGTACAATTCTGAGCGCGTTATACTACACATATGCTCCCAAATACGTGGAACGATATCCTGTTTTCTCTACATCAACTCGGCCC
>NW_025219685.1:7138-12066 GCF_014825855.1 Bombus pyrosoma | reverse complement strand
GCAATACTATATAACGTTATACGCTATAACGTAATGCTATATAACTTTATACGTTATACCGTGATGCTACATAACGTTACACGTTATTACGTAATATTACATAACGTTATACGTTATATCGTAAGGCTATATAACGTTATTCGTTATATCATAATGCTACATATCGTTATACGTTATAACGTAATACTATATAACGTTAGACGTTATAACGTAATGGTATAGAACGTTATACGTTATATCGTAATGCTACATAACGTTATACGTTATAACGTAATGGTATAGAAAGTTATACGTTATATCGTAATGCTACATAACGTTATACGTTATAACGTAATGCTATATAACGTTGTACGTTATAACGTAATGGTATAGAACGTTATACGTTATATCGTAATGCTACATAACGTTTTACGTTATAACGTAATGCTATATAACGTTATACGTTATATCGTAATGCTACATATCGTTATACGTTATAACGTAATACTATGTAACGTTATACGTTATAACGTAATACTATATAACGTAATACGTTATAACTTAATGCTATATAACGACATACGTTATATCGTCATGCTACATAACGTTATACGTTATACCGTAATACTACATAACGTTACGCGGTATTACGTCATATTACATAACGTTATACGTTATATCGTAATGCTAAGTAACGTTATACGTTATATCGTATTGCTACATGACGTTATACGTTACACCGTAATACTACATAACGTTACACGTTATAACGTAATATTACATAACGTTATACGTTATAACGTAATACTATATAACGTTATACGTTATATCGCGAAGCTACATAACGTTATACGTTATATCGCGAAGCTACATAACGTTATACGTTATAACATAATACTATATAGCGTTATACGTTATAACGTAATACTATATAACGTTATACGCTATAACGTAATGCTATATAACGTTATACGTTATACCGTAATGCTACATAACGTTACACTTTATTACGTAATATTACATAACGTTATACGTTATATCGTAAGGCTATATAACGTTATACGTTATATCGTAATGCAACATAGCGTTATACGTTATTCCGTAATACTACATAACGTTACACGTTATTGCGTAATACTACATAACCTTATACGTTATATCGTAAGGCTATATAACGTTATACGTTATACCATAATGCTACATAACGATATACGTTATGAAGCAATACTCTATAACGTTATACGCTATAACGTAATGCTATATAACGTTATACGTTATACCGTGATGCTACATAACGTTACACGTTATTACGTAATATTACATAACGTTATACGTTATATCGTAAGGCTATATGACGTTATACGTTATATCGTATGGCTAAATAACGTTATACGTTATAACGTAATGCTATCTAACGTTATACGTTATACCGTAATACTATATAACGTTATACGTTATAACGTAATGCTATATAACGTTATACTCTATAACGTATAGCTATATAACGTTATACGTTATATCGTAATGCTACATAACGTTATACATTATACCGTAATACTACATAGCGTTACGCGGTATTACGTCATATTACATAACGTTATACGTTATATCCTAAGGCTATATAACGTTATACGTTATATCATAATGCTTCATAACGTTATACGTTATGAAGTAATACTATATAACGTTATACGCTATAACGTAATGCTATATAACGTTATACGTTATACCGTGATGCTACATAACGTTACACTTTATTACGTAATATTACATAACGTTATACGTTATATCGTATGGCTATATAACGACATACGTTATATCGTCATGCTACATAACGTTATACATTATACCGTAATACTACATAGCGTTACGCGGTATTACGTCATATTACATAACGTTATACGTTATATCCTAAGGCTATATAACGTTATACGTTATATCATAATGCTACATAACGTTATACGTTATGAAGTAATACTATATAACGTTATACGCTATAACGTAATGCTATATAACGTTATACGTTATACCGTGATGCTACATAACGTTACACTTTATTACGTAATATTACATAACGTTATACGTTATATCGTATGGCTATATAACGTTATACGTTATATCGTAATGCTACATAGCGTTATACGTTATACCGTAATACTACATAACGTTACACGTTATTACGTAATACTACATAACCTTATACGTTATATCGTAAGGCTATATAACGTTATACGTAATACCATAATGCTACATAACGTTATACGTTGTGAAGTAATACTATATAACGTTATGCGTTATAACGTAATGCTATATAACGTTATACATCATATCGTGATGCTACATATCGTTATACGTTATAACGTAATGCTATAGAACGTTATACGTTATATCGTAATGCTACATAACGTTATACGTTATAACGTAATGCTATATAACGTTATACGTTATATCGTGATGCTACATATCGTTATACGTTATAACGTAATACTATGTAACGTTATACGTTATAACGTAATGCTATATAACGTTATACGTTATATCGTGA
This sequence comes from Bombus pyrosoma, assembly GCF_014825855.1. Lineage (NCBI taxonomy): Eukaryota > Metazoa > Arthropoda > Insecta > Hymenoptera > Apidae > Bombus > Bombus pyrosoma. The sequence continues at coordinate 9,542 of NW_025219685.1, read as the reverse complement.
TGCTACATATCGTTATACGTTATAACGTAATACTATGTAACGTTATACGTTATAACGCAATGCTATATAACGTTATACGTTATAACGTAATGCTATAAAACGTTATACGTTACAACTTAATAATACATAACGTTATACGTTATAACGTAATACTATATAACGTTATACGTTATAACTTAATGCTATATAACGACATACGTTATATCGTCATGCTACATACCGTTATACGTTATACCGTAATACTACATAACGTTACGCGGTATTACGTCATATTACATAGCGTTATACGTTATATCGTAATGCTATATTACGTTAAACGTTATATCGTATTGCTACATAACGTTATACGTTATACCGTAATACTACATAACGTTACACGTTACAACGTAATATTACATAACGTTACACGTTATAACGTAATACTATATAATGTTATACGTTATATCGCGAGGCTACATAACGTTATACGTTATATCGTAAGGCTAAATAACGTTATACGTTAAATCATAATGCTACATAACGTTAGTCATTATGAAGTAATACTATATAACGTTATACGTTATAACGTAATACTATATAAGGTTATACGTTATGACGTAATGCTACATAACGTTATACGCTATAACGTAATACAATAGAACGTTATACGTTATAACGTAATACTATATAACGTTATACGTTATAACGTAATACTATATAACGTTATACGTTATAACGTAATACTATAGGACGTTATACGTTATAACGTAATACTATATAACGTTACACGTTATTACGTAATATTACATAACGTTATACGTTATATCATAATGCTACATAACGTTATACGTTATGAAGTAATACTATATAACGTTACACGTTATAACGTAATGCTATATAACGTTATACGTTATATCATAATGCTACATAATGTTAAACGTTATGAAGAAATACTATATAACGTTATACGTTATAACGTAGTGCTATATAACGTTATACGTTATATCGTGATGCTACATATCGTTATACGTTATATCGCGATGCTACATAACTTTATACGTTATAACGTAATACTATGTAACGTTATACGTTATAACGTAATGCTATATAACGTTATACGTTATACCGCAATACTACATAACGATACACGTTACAACGTAATATTACATAACGTTATACGTTATAACGTAATACTACATAACGTTATACGAAATATCGTGATGCTACATAACGTTATGTGTTATAACGTAATCCTATACAACGTTATACGTTATAACGTAATGCTATAAAACGATATACGTTACAACTCAATAATACATATCGTTATACGTTATAACGTAATACTATATAACGTTATACGTTATAACTTAATGCTATATAACGACATACGTTATATCGTCATGCTACATAACGTTATACGTTATACCGTAATACTGCATAACGTTACGCGGTATTACGTGATATTACATAACGTTATACGTTATATCGTAAGGCTATATAACGTTATACGTTATATCATAATGCTACATAACGTTATACGTTATAACGTAATACTATAGAACGTTATACGTTATAACGTAATACTATATAACGTTATACGTTATATCGTGATGCTACATATCGTTATACGTTATAACGTAATACTATATAAGGTTATACGTTATAACGTAATGCTATATATCGTTATACGTTATAACGTATAGCTATATAACGTTATACGTTATATCGCAATGCTACATAGCGTTATACGATATACCGTAATGCTATATAACGCCATACGTTATATCGTCATGCTACATAACGTTATACGTTACATCGTAAGGCTAAATAACGTTATACGTTAAATCATAATGCTACATATCGTTAAACATTATGAAGGAATACTATATAACGATATACGTTATAACGTAATACTATATAAGGTTATACGTTATGACGTAATGCTACATAACGTTCTACGCTATAACGTAATACTATAGAACGTTGTACGTTATAACGTATAGCTATATAACGTTATACGTCATATCGTAATGCTACATAGCGTTATACGTTATACCGTAATACTACATAACGTTACACGTTATTACGTAATACTACATAACGTTACACGTTATTACGTAATATTACATAACGTTATACGTTATATCATAATGCTACATAACGTTATACGTTATGAAGTAATACTATATAACGTTATACGTTATAACGTAATGCTATATAACGTTATACATTATATCGTGATGCTACATATCGTTATACGTTATAACGTAATACTATATAACGTTATACGTTATAACGTAATGCTATATAACGTTATATGTTATGAAGTAATACTATATAACGTTATACGTTATAACGTAATGCTATATAACGTTATACGTTATATCGTGATGCTACATATCGTTATACGTTATATCGTAAGGCT
>NW_025219685.1:0-6638 GCF_014825855.1 Bombus pyrosoma | reverse complement strand
GGCAGCATATGTGTAGTATAACGCGCATTGAATTGTCGACATATCACCAATAGCATCGGAGATATGTTCAGATGAATATTCATGCTTGAATGTGCAAAACTGAATTTACGCTAGTCTAGACCTAGACTAGAGTTGACATAGCGCAAATCGGATGTCGTTCCACGTATTTCGCAGCATATATGGAATATAACGCGCACAGAGTCGAAGACATATCTCGGATAGCAGCGGATATACGTTCAGATGAATATTTATGCTTGAATATGCAAAACTGGATATACGCTGGTCTTGACCTAGGACAGAGTTGACGTAGGGCAAGCAGGATGTCGTTCCACGTATTTCACAGCATGTCGGGGACGAAAATCGCATCGAATTATCAACATAACAATAATAGCAGCGGAGATGCGTTCATATGAATATTCATACTTGAATATGCAAAACTGGAAATACGCTGGTCTTGACCTAGCGCCGAGTTGACGTAGCGAAAACAAGATGTCGCACCACGTATTTCGCAGCATATATGGAATATAACGAGCACCGTGTTGAGGACATATCTATGATAGCAGCGGAGATACGTTCAGATGAATATTCATGCTTGAATATGCAAAACTGGAAATAAGTTGGCCTTGACCTAGCCCAGAGTTGACATAACGCAAACCGGATATCGTACCACGTATTTGGTAGCATTTGCGAAGTTCCACGCGCATCGAAATGCCAACATATCATCAATAGCACTGGATACATGATCAAGTGAACATTGTAGCATGAATATGCGAAACTGCAAATACTCTGAATTTGACCTAGACCAGAGTTGACATGGCGCAGAACGTATGTCGTGCTCTGTATGTGGCAGTAAATGTGGACTATAACGCGCATGGAATTATCGACATCTCTTTAATAGGAGAGCAGATACGTTGATTTGAATATTTAAGACAGAATGTGTCAAATTGCAACTACGCTGGACTTGACAGGTATCAGAGTTGACATAGCGCAAGCCGGATGTTGTGCTCTGTATTTGGCAGCATTTGTGAAGTATCACACGCATCAAACTGCCAACATATCACCAATAGCAGGGGATACATGATCGATAGATATTGTAGCATGAATATGCAAAACTGCAAATACACAGGATTTAACCTAGACCAAAGTTGTCATGGCGCAGACCGGATGTCGTACTCTGTATTTGGCGGCAAATGTGGCCTATAATGCTCATTGTATTGTCGACATATCACCAATAGTAGCGGAAGTACGTCCAGATGAATAATAAAGGTTTAATATGCAAAACTGGTAATCCGCTATGTTTGGCATTGCTCAGACTTGATATGGCTCAAACCGGATGCCGTGCTCTGTATTTGCAGCATATGTGGAGTATATCGCACTCAGAATTGTAGACATATCACCAATAGCGGCTGGGATACCTTGAATTGAATATTCAAACTTGAATATGCAAAACTGGAACTACGCTGGTCTTGACCTAGACCACAGTTAACAGAGTGCAAACCGGATGTCGTGTTCTGTATTTGGCAGCAAATGTGGAGTATATGGCACATCGATTTGTCGGCTAATCTAAAATAACAGCGGTAATACGTTCAATTGAATATTAAATCTTGAATTTGCTTAAATGTAATTATATTGGATTTGTCCAGGACCGGAGTTTTCACAGCGTAAGCAAGTGGATGTGCTCTCTAATTTGCAGCAAATGTGAAGTATAACGCGCGTCGAATTATCGACATATCACCAATAGCAGCGGAGATATGTTCAGATGAATATTCATACTTGAATATGCAAAACTGGAAATACGCCTGTCTTGACCTAGGACAGAATCGACGTAACGAAAATAAGATGTCGTTCCACGTATTTGGCAGCATATGTGGAGTATAAGGTGCTCAGAAATGTAGACATATCTCGAATGGCAGCGGAGATACATTCTTATCAAAATTCATGTTTGAATAAGCAAAACTGTAAATACGCAGGTCCTGACGGAGACCAGAGTTGACGTAGGGCAAACAGGATACCGTGATCTGTATTGGCAGCATTTGTGAAGTATCACGCGCATAGAAATGCCAACATATCACCAATAACAGGGGATACATGATCAATTGAATATTGCAGCATGAATATGCGAAACTGCAAATACACAGGATTTAACCTAGAACAAAGTTGTCATGGCGCAGACCGCATGTCGTGCTCTGTATTTGGCGGCAAATGTGCCCTATAATGAGCATTGTATTGTCGACATATCACCAATAGTATCGGAGGTACCTACAGATGATCATTCATGCTTGAATATGCAAAACTGGTAATCCGCTGGTCTTAAACCATACCAGAGTTGACGTAGCGCAAACCGGATACCGTGCTCTGTATTTGGCCGCAATTGAGATGTATAACGCACATCGAATTATCGACATATCAACAATAGCAGCGGAGATACGTTCAGATGAGTGTTCAAGCTTGGGTATGCGAAACTGGAACTACGCTAGTCATGACCCAGACCAGACTTGACGTAGCGAAAACTGGTCTGTGCTCTTTATTTGGCAGCATATGTGGAGTATAACGCGCACAGAGTAGAAGACATATCTCGAATAGCAGCGGAGATACTTTCAGATGAATATTCATCCTTGAATATGCAAAACTGGAAATACGCTGGTCTCGATCTAGGACAGAGATGACGTAGCGTAAAACGGTTGCCGTGCTCCGTATTAGACAGTATATGTGAAGTATAACGCAAATTGAATTGTCGACATAATACCAATAGCAGCGTAGATGTGTTCAGATGAATATTCATGCTTGAATGTGCAAAACTGAAAATACGCTCGTCTTAACCTAGACCAGAGTCGATATAGCGCAAACCGGATGTCGTGCTCCGTATTAGGCAGTATATGTGAAGTATACCGCAAATTGTATTGTCGACATACCACCAATATCAGCGGAGATACTTTCAGATGAATATTCAAGCTTGAATATGCAAAACTGCAAATCCGCTGGATTTGACCCAGACCAGAGTTGACATGGCACAGGCCGGATGTCGTGCTCTGTATTGGCAGCGTATGAGGTGTATAACGCGCGTCGAATTATCGACATGTCACAAAAAGCAGCGGAGATACATGCAAATGAATATTCAAGCTTGAATATGCAAAACTGGGAATACGCTGGTCATAAACCATACCAGGGTTGACGTAGCGCAAACCGAATGTCGTGCTCTTTATTGGCAGCATATGTGGAGTATAACGCGCGTTCTAATGCCGACAGATGAACAACAGCAGCTGAGGAACGCTCATTTGAATGTTGAAGTCTGAATATGCAAAAGTACAAATACGCAGGATTTGACCTAGACCAGAGTTAACATAGTGCAAACCGGATATCGTGCTCTGTATTTGGCACGTCGATATGTCGGAAAATCTAAAATAGCAGCGGTAATACGTTCAATGGAATATTAAAACTTGAATATGCTTAAATGAAATTATATTGGATTTGTCCAGGACCGGAGTTTTCACAGCGTAAGCAAGAGGATGTGCACTGCACTTTGCAACAAATGTGATGTGTAAGGCGCATTGAATTGTCGACATATCTTCAATAGAAGCGGAGATACCTTGATTTGGATATTTAGGACCGAATGTGCAAAACAGCAAATACTCTGGATTTTACCTAGACCAGACTTGACATAGCGCAAACCGAATGTCGTGCTGTGTATTTGGCAGTAAATGTGAACTATAATGCGCATGGAGTTGTCGACATATCACCAATAGCAGCGGAGATACGTAGATCTGAATATATAAGACAGAGTGTGTAAAACTGCAATTACGCTGGATTTGACAGTGCCGAGGGTTGACGTAGGACAAACAGGATGCCATGCTCTGTATTTGTCAGCATATATGGCGTACAACTAGCATCGAAATACCGACATATGACCAATAGCAGCTTAGAAATTTTCAATTGAATATTGAAGCGCGCGTATGCAAAATTGCAAACACGATGGATATGGCAGCACCCAGAGTTGGTGTAGCGCAATCCGGATGTCGTGCTCTGTATTTCGCAGGAAATGTGAAATATAACGCGCATCGAAATGCAGGCATATGACCAATTGCAACTGAGAAACGTTCAATCGTATACTGAAGACTGAATATGCAAAACTGGTACTACACTGGTCTTGACCTGGACCAGACTTGACAAAGCGCAAACCGGATGTCGTGCTCTATATTTGACAGCAACTGTGAGGAATAATGCGCATCGAATTAGCGTCATATCACCAATATCAGCGGGGATACTTTCACATGAATATTGCAGACCGAATGTGCAAAAGTGCAAATACGCTGGGTTTAGCATTGCCCAGAACTGGCATAGCGCAAACCGTATGCCGTGCTCTGTATTTGGCAGTATATCAGGTGAATAACGCGCATCGAACTATCGAGCTATCACCAATAGCAGCGGAGATAAGTTCAGAAGAATATTCAGGCTTGAATATGCAACACAGGAAATACGCTGGTCTTGACCTGGACCAGAGTTGCCATAGCGCAAACCGGATGTGGTCCCACGTATTTCGCGTCATATATCGAGTATAACGCGCACAGGGTTCAAGACATATTTTGAATTGCAGCAAACACACGTCCCATTGAATATTGAAGCTTGAACTTGCAGAACTGCAAATACTCTGATCTTTACCAAGACCAGAGTTGACATAGCTCAAGCCGGATGTCGTGCTCTGTATTTGGCAGCATATGTGGTGTATAACGCGCATAGATTTACCGACATATCACCAATAGCAGCGGAGATACTTTCAGATGAATATTCTGGCTTGAATATGCAAAACTGAAACTACGCTGGTCTTGACCTAAACCAGATTTGAGATAGCGCAAACCGGATAACGTTCCACGTATTTCGCAGCCTATATGGAATATAACGCGCTCAGAATTGTAGACATATCTCGAATAGCAGCGAATCTCGAATAGCATATCTCGAATAGTTACGTTCAGATCAATATTCATGTTTGAATATGCAAAACAGCAACTACGCTGGTCTGGACCTAGACCAGAATTGGCATAGCGCAAACAGGATACCGTGCTCTGTAGTGGCAGCATTTGTGAAGTACCACGCGCATCGAAATGCCAACATATCACCAATAGCACTGGATACATGATCAAGTGAACATTGTAGCATGAATATGCGAAACTGCAAATACTCTGGATTTGACCTAGACCAGAGTTGACATGGCGCAGAACGTATGTCGTGCTCTGTATGTGGCAGTAAATGTGGACTATAACGCGCATGGAATTATCGACATCTCTTTAATAGGAGAGCAGATACGTTAATTTGAATATTTAAGACAGAATGTGTCAAATTGCAACTACGCTGGACTTGACAGGGATTAGAGTTGACATAGCGCAAGCCGGATGTTGTGCTCTGTATTTGGCAGCATTTGTGAAGTATCACACGCATCAAATTGCCAACATATCACCAATAGCAGGGGATACATGATCGATAGATATTGTAGCATGAATATGCAAAACTGCAAATACACAGGATTTAACCTAGACCAAAGTTGTCATGGCGCAGACCGGATGTCGTACTTTGTATTTGGCGGCCAATGTGGCCTATAATGCTCATTGTATTGTCGACATATCACCAATAGTAGCGGAAGTACGTCCAGATGAATAATAAAGGTTTAATATGCAAAACTGGTAATCCGCTATGTTTGGCATTGCTCAGACTTGATATGGCTCAATCCGGATGTCGTGCTCTGTATTTGCAGCATATGTGGAGTATATCGCGCTCAGAATTGTAGACATATCACCAATAGCGGCTGGGATACCTTGAATTGAATATTCAAACTTGAATATGCAAAACTGGAACTACGCTGGTCTTGACCTAGACCACAGTTAACAGAGTGCAAACCGGATGTCGTGTTCTGTATTTGGCAGCAAATGTGGAGTATATGGCACACCGATTTGTCGGCTAATCTAAAATAACAGCGGTAATACGTTCAATTGAATATTAAAACTTGAATTTGCTTAAATGTAATTATATTGGATTTGTCCAGGACCGGAGTTTTCACAGCGTAAGCAAGTGGATGTGCGCTCTAATTTGCAGCAAATGTGAAGTATAACGCGCGTGGAATTATCGACATATAACCAATAGCAGCGGAGATATGTTCAGATGAATATTCATTCTTGAATACGTAAAAATGGAAATACGCTTGTCTTGACCTAGACGAGAGTTGACGTAGCGCAAACCGGATGTCATGCTCTGTATTATGCAGCATATGGTGAGTATAACGAGCACCGAATGATCGATATATCACCAATAGCAGCGGTGATACTTTCAGATGAATATTCATGCTTGAATATGCAAAACTGGAAATACGCTGGTCTTGACCTGTACCAGAGTTGCCATAGCGCAAACCGGATGTGGTTCCACGTACCTCGCGGCATATATGGAATATAACGCGCAGAGTTTTCACAGCGTAAGCAAGAGGATGTGCGCTGTACTTTGCAGCATATGGGGAGTATAACGCGCATCGAAGTGCCGAGATATCACCAATAACAGCTGAGAAACTTCTAATTTAATATTCGAGCTTTAATATGCAAAACTGGAAATTCGCTGGTCTTGACCTATACCAGACTTGACGTAGCGAAATCCGAATGTCG
>NW_025219684.1:5506-8093 GCF_014825855.1 Bombus pyrosoma | reverse complement strand
CGTTATATCGTAATGCCATATAACGTTACACGTTATATCGTAATACCATATAACGTTATATGTTATAACGTAATACCATATAACGTTATACGTTGTAACATAATACTATATAACGTTATACGTTATATCATAATACTATATAACGTTATACGTTATAACGTAATACTATATAACGTTATACGTTATATCATAATACTATATAACGTTATACGTTATATCATAATACGATATTACGTTATACGTTATAACGTAATACCACATATCGTTATACGTTAAATCGTAATACCATATAACGTTATACGTTATATCGTAATACCATATAACGTTATACGTTATATCGTAATACCATATAACGTTACACGTTATATCGTAATACCATATAACGTTATATGTTATAACGTAATACCATATAACGTTATACGTTGTAACATAATACTATATAACGTTATACGTTATATCATAATACTATATAACGTTATACGTTATAACGTAATACTATATAACGTTATACTTTATATCGTAATACCATATAATGTTATACGTTATATCGCAATACCATATAACGTTATACGTTATATCGTAATACAATATAACGTTTTACGTTATATCGTAATACTATATAACGTTATACGATATAACGTAATACCATATAGCGTTAAGCGTTATATCATAACACTATACAACGTTATACGTTATACCGTAATACTATATAACGTTATACGTTATATCATAATACTATATAACGTTATACGTTATATCGTAATACTATATAACGTTATACGTTATAGCGCAATACTATATAACGTTATACGTTATATCATAACACTATACAACGTTATACGTTATGACGTAATACCACATACCGTTATACGTCATATCGTAATATCATATAACGTAATACGTTATATCGTAATACCATATAACGTTATACGTTATATCATAATACAATATAACGTTATACGTTACATCGTAATACTATATAACGTTATACGTTATATCATAATACAATATAGCGTTATACGTTATATCGTAATACCACATAACGTTATACGTTATATCGTAATACTATATAACGTTATACGTTATATCATAATACTATATAACGTTATACGTTATATCGTAATACTATATAACGTTATACGTTATAACGCAATACCATACAGCGTCAAACGCTATATCATAACTCTATACAACGTTATACGTTATATCATAATACTATACATCGTTATACGTTATAACGTAATACCACATGTCGTTATACGTCATATCGTAATATCATATAACGTTATACGTTATATCATAATAGTATATAACGTTATACGTTATATCATAATACTATATAACGTTATACGTTATAACGTAATACCACATATCGCTATACGTTATGTCGTAATACCATATAACGTTATACATTATATCGTAATACTACATAACGTTGTACGTTATATCATAATACTATATAATATTATACATTATATCGTAATACTATATAACGTTATACTATATATCATAATGCTATATAACGTTATACGTTTTATCGTAATGCCATATAACGTTGTACGTTATATCGTAACACCATATATTGTTATACTATATATCATAATACTATATAACGTTATTCGTCGTATCGTAATACCATATAACGTTATACGTTATAACGTAATACCATATAACGTTATACGTTATATCATAATAGTATATAACGTTATACGTTATATCATAATAGTATATAACGTTATACGTTATAACGTAATACCATATAACGTTATACGTTATCTAATAATACTATATAACGTTATACGTTATATCGTAATACTATATAACGTTATACGTTATATCATAATACTATATAACGTTATACGTTATAACGTAATACCACATACCGTTATACGTCATATCGTAATATCATATAACGTTATACGTTATATCGTAATACCATATTACGTTATACGTTATAACGCAATACCATACAGCGTCAAACGCTATATCATAACTCTATACAACTTTATACGTTATATCATAATACTATACAACGTTATACGTTATAACGTAATACCACATACCGTTATACCTCATATCCTAATATCATATAACGTTAAACGTTATATCATAATACTATATAACGTTATACGTTATATCATAATAGTATATAACTTTATGCGTTATATCATAATACCATATAACGTTATACGTTATATCATAATACTATATAACGTTGTACGCTATACCGTAATACCATATGATGTTATACTATATATCATAATGCAATATAACTTTATACGTTGTATCATAATACTATATAACGTTATACGTTATATCGTAATACTATATAACGTTATACGTTATAACGCAATACCATACAGCGTCAAACGTTATATCATAACTCTGTACAACGTTATACGTTATATCATAATACTATACAACGTTATACGTTATAACGTAATACCACATACCGTTATACGTCATATCGTAATATCATATAACGTTATATGTTATATCGTAATACCATATTACGTTATACGTTATATCGTTATATCATATATCGTTATACGTTATATCATAATACTATATAACGTCATACGTTATA
>NW_025219684.1:3813-5006 GCF_014825855.1 Bombus pyrosoma | reverse complement strand
AGATATATGTTATAACGTATAACGTTATATAGCATTACGTTATAACGTATAACGTTATGTAGTATTACGTTATAACATATAACGATATGTAGTATTACGATACAACGTATATCGTTATGTAGTATTACGTTATAACATATAACGATATGTAGTATTACGATAAAACGTATAACGTTATGTAGCATTACGTTATAACGTACAACGTTATGTAGCATCACGTTATAACGTATAACGTTATATGGTATTAGGATGAAACGTATAACGTTATGTAGCATTACGTTATAACGTATAACGCTATGTAGTATTACGATACAGCGTATAACGTTATGTAGTATTACGTTATAACATCTAACGATATGTAGCATTACGTTACAACGTATAACGTTATGTAGATATATGTTATAACGTATAACGTTATGTAGCATTACGATACAACGTATAACGTTATGTAATATTACGTTATAACGTATAACGTTATGTAGATATATGTTATAACGTAAAACGTTATGTAGCATTAGGATACAACGTTTAACGTTATGTAGTATTACGTTATAACATATAACGATATGTAGTATTACGATATAACGTATAACGTTATGTAGCATTACGTTATAACGTATAATGTTATATGGTATTAGGATGTAACGTATAACGTTATGTAGCATTACGTTATAACGTATAACGTTATATGGTATTACGTTATAACGTATGACGTTATATGATATTAGGATGTAACGTATAACGTTAAGTAGCATTACGTTTTAACGTATAACGCTATGTAGATATATGTTATAACGTATAACGTTATATAGCATTACGTTATAACGTATAACGTTATGTAGTATTACGTTATAACATATAACGATATGTAGTATTACGATACAACGTATATCGTTATGTAGTAATACGTTATAACATATAACGATATGTAGTATTACGATAAAACTTATAACGTTATATAGCATTACGTTATAACGTATAACGTTATATAGCATTACGTTATAACGTATAACGTTATATGGTATTATGATGGAACATATAACGTTATGTAGCATTACGTTATAACGTATAACGTTATATAGTATTACGTTATAACGTATAACGTTATATGGTATTAGGATGCAACCTATAACGTTATGTAGCATTACGTTATAACGTATAACGATATATAGTATTAAGTTATAACGTATAAC
>NW_025219684.1:0-3313 GCF_014825855.1 Bombus pyrosoma | reverse complement strand
ATAACGTTATACGTTAAAACGTAATGCTACATATCGTTATATGTTATAACGTAATACTACATAACATTATACGTTTTATCGTAATGCTACATAACGTTATACGTTATAACATATAACTACATAGCGTTATACGTTACATCCTAATACCATATAACGTTATACGTTATAACGTAATACCATATAACGTTATACGTTACAACGTAATGCTACATAACGTTATACGTTTTATCGTAATGCTACATAACGTTATACGTTACATCCTAATACCATATAACATTATACGTTATAACGTAATGCTACATAACGTTATACGTTATATCGTAATACTACATATCGTTATATGTTATAACGTAATACTACATAACGTTATACGTTTTATCGTAATGCTACATAACGTTTTACGTTATAACATATATCTACATAACGTTATACGTTATAACGTAATGCTACATAACGTTATACGTTATATCGTAATGCTACATAACGTTATAGGTTATAACATATATCTACATAGCGTTATACGTTATAACGTAATGCTACATAACGTTATACGTTACATCCTAGTACCATATAACGTTATACGTTATAACGTAATACATAACGTTATACGTTATAACGTAATGCTACATAACGTTATACGTTATAACATATATCTACATAACGTTATACGTTATAACGTAATGCTACATATCGTTATATGTTATAACGTAATACTACATAACATTATACATTGTATCGTAATGCTATATAACGTTATACGTTAACACATATATATACATAGCGTTATACGTTATAACGTAATACTATATAACGTTATACGTTATAACGTAATGCTACATAACGTTATACGTTATATCGTAATGCTACATAACGTTATAGGTTACATCCTAATACCATATAACGTTAAACGTTATAACGTAATACTATATAACGTTATACGTTATAACGTAATGCTACATAACGCTTTACGTTATAACATATATCTACATAACGTTATACGTTATATCGTAATACCATATAACGTTATACGTTATAACGTAATGCTACATAACGTTATACGTTATATCGTAATGCTACATAACGTTATACGTTACATCCTAGTACCATATAACGTTATACGTTATAACGTAATACTATATAACGTTATACGTTATAACGTAATGCTACATGACGTTATACGTTATATCGTAATGCTACATAACGTTATAGGTTACATCCTAATACCATATAACGTTAAACTTTGTAACGTAATACTATATAACGTTATACGTTATAACGTAATGCTGCATAACGTTATACGTTATAACATATATCTACATAACGTTATACGTTATAACGTAATGTTACATATCGTTATATGTTATAACGTAATACTACATAACGTTATACGTTGTATCGTAATGCTACATAACGTTATACGTTATAACATATATCTACATAACGTTATACGTTATAACGTAATGCTACATAACGTTATACGTTATATCGTAATACCACATATCGTTATATGTTATAACGTAATACTACATAACGTTATACGTTGTAATGTAATGCTACATAACGCTTTACGTTATAACATATATCTACATAACGTTATACGTTATAACGTAATACCATATAACGTTATGCGTTATAACGTAATGCTACATAACGTTATACGTTATAACATATATCTACATAACGTTATACGTTATAACGTAATGCTACATAACGTTATACGTTATATCGTAATGCTACATAACGTTATACGTTATATCGTAATACTACATATCGCTATACGTTAAAACGTCATGTTAAATAACGTTATATGTTATATCGTAATACTGCATAACGCCATACGTTATAACATATTCTACATAACGTTATACGTTATAACGTAATGCTACATAACGTTATAGGTTATAACATATACCTACATAGCGTTATACGTTATAACGTAATGCTACATAACGTTATACGTTATATCGTAATACTACATATCGCTATACGTTATAACGTAATGCTACATATCGTTATACGTTACATAGTAATACCATATAACGTCATACGTTATAACATAATACTATATAACGTTATACATTATAACGTAATGATACATAACGTTATACGTTATAACATATATCTACATAGCGTTATACGTTATAACGTAATGCTATATAACGTTTTACGTTATAACATCTATCTACATAACGTTATACGTTATAACGTAATGCTACATAATGCTATACGCTACATCGTAATACTACATATCGCTTTACGTTATAACGTAATGCTACATAACGTTATACGTTATATCGTAATACTACATATCGCTATACGTTAAAACGTAATGTTAAATAACGTTACATGTTATATCGTAATACTGCATAACGCCATACGTTATAACATATTCTACATAACGTTATACGTTATAACGTAATGCTACATAACGTTATAGGTTACAACATATATCTACATAGCGTTATACGTTATAACGTAATGCTACATATCGTTACACGTTACATAGTAATACCATATAACGTCATACGTTATAACATAATACTATATAACGTTATACATTATAACGTAATGCTACATAACGTTATACGTTATGACATATATCTACATAGCGTTATACGTTACAACGTAATGCTACATAACGTTATACGTTACATCCTAATACCATATATCGTTATACGTTATAACTTAATACTATATAACGTTATACGTTATAACGTAATGCTACATAACGTTATAGGTTGCATCCTAATGCCATATAACGTTATACGTTATAACGTAATGCTACATAACGTTATACGTTATATCGTATTGCTACATAACGTTATACGTTATAACATATATCTACATAGCGGTATACGTTATAACGTAATGCTACATAACGTTATACGTTATAACATATATCTACATAGCGTTATACGTTATAACGTAATGCTACATAACGTTATACGTTGTATCGTAATACTACATATCGTTATATGTTATAACGTGATACTGCATAACGTTATACGTTATAACGTAATGCTATATAACGTTATACGTTATAACATATATATACATAGCGTTATACGTTATAACGTAATGCTACATAACGTTATACGTTATATCGTAATGCTACATAACGTTATACGTTATATCCTAGTACCATATAACGTTATACGTTATAACGTAATGCTATATAACGTTATACGTTATAACATATATTTACTTTGCGTTATACGTTATAACGTAATGCTACATAACGTTATACGTTACATCCTAATATCATATAACGTCATACGTTATAACGTAATACCATATAACGTTATACGTTATA
>NW_025219683.1:0-1032 GCF_014825855.1 Bombus pyrosoma | reverse complement strand
CTATACGCTATAACGTAATACCATGCAACGTTATGCGTCAAAACGTAGTACTATATAACGATGTACGTCATAACGTATTACTATATAACATAATACGTTACAACGTTATACGTCATAACGTTATACGTCATAACGTAGTACTATATAACGTTATATGTTACATCGTAATACCATATAACGTTATATGTCATAACGTAGACTATATAACGTTATAAGTCATAACGTATTACTGTATAACATTATACGATATATCGTAGTACTCTATAAGGTAATACGTTATAACGTAATACCATGAAACGTTATACGTTATATCATAATACTAGAACATCGTCTTACGACATAACGTAATACTATAGAACGTTATACGCCATAACGTAGTACTGTATAACGTTATATGTTATATCGTAATACCGCATAACGTTATACGCTATATCGAAATACCATATAACGTTATACGCTATGACGTAATACCATACAACGATACACGTTATATTTAAATACTACACAACGTTTTACGCCACAACGTATTACTATATGTCGTTATACGTTATAACGTAATACTATATATCGTTATACGTTACAGAGTAATACTATATAACTATATACGTCATAACGTAGTACAATATAACAATATATGATATACTGTAAAACCATATAACGTTATACGTGATATCGTAATACTATCTAACGTTATACGTGATAACGTAGTACTATATATCGTTATACGTTACAACGTAATACTATATATCGTTTTACGTTGCAACGTAGTTCTATATAACGTTATACGTCAAAACGTAGTACTATATAACGTTATATGTTATATCGTAATACCATATAACGTTATACGTCATGACGTAGAACTATATAACGTTATAATTCACAACGTATTACTATATAACAATATACGTTATATCGTAGTACTGCATAAGGTTATACGCTATAACGTAATACCATGAAACGTTATACGTTATATCATAATACTACACATCGTTATACGTCATAACGTAATACTATACAACGTTATACGTCATA
>NW_025219682.1:0-1006 GCF_014825855.1 Bombus pyrosoma | reverse complement strand
GGTGGCATGAACATAGAAATATCTCAATCAGGATAGAAATTACAGTTAATTATCGCCAAAATCGTGATACGATTGCATTTTGCATGCTTCTTTTATGGCATCGACGCTGAACGTAGCGGGCAATACGTTCGGCGAATAAAATGGAGAAAAAGGAGCGCTTATACGTTAGAAATATTTCAATCAGGAACGAAATAACAGTCAATTTTCGACAAAATCGTGCTGCGATTGCATTCTGCAAGCTACTTTTATAGCTTCGACACTGAACGTGCCGGGCACTACGTTCGGCGTGTAAAATGGAGAAAAGGGCGCGCTTGAACGTTAGAAATATTTCAATCAGGAACGAAATAACAGTTAATTATCGTCAAAAATCGAGTTACGATTGCATTCTTCGAGCTCCTTTGTTTGTTTCGACACTGAACGTGTCATGCACTCCGTTCGGCGTGTAAAATGGAGGAAAAAGGGCGCTTAAACGTTAGAAATATCTCAATCAGGAGCGAAATAACAGTTGATTATCGTCAAGATCGAGTTAAGATTGCTTTTTGCAAGCTTCCTTGATAGCTTCGACGCTGAACCTGGAATGCACTACGTTCGGCGTGTAAAATGGAGAAAAGGGCGCGCTTGAACGTTAGAAATATTTCAATCAGGAACGAAATAACAGCTGGTTATCGTCAAAATCGACGTACCATTGCATTTTGCAAACTCCCATGATTGTTTCGACGCTTAACGTGGCGGGCAATACGTTTGGCGTGTAAAATGGAGAAAAAGGAGCGCTTAAGCGTTAGAAATATTTCAATCAGATGGAGTTAACAGTTAATTATCGTCAAAATCAAGTTACGATTGCATTCTGCAAGCTACTTTTATAACTTCGACACTGAACGTGCCGGGCAGTACGTTCAGCGACTAAAATGGAGAAAAAGGAGCGCCTATACGTTAGAAATATTTCAATCAGAAACGAAATAACAGTTAATTATCTTCAAAATCGAGCTACGATTGCATTCTGCAAGCT
>NW_025219681.1:11753-18163 GCF_014825855.1 Bombus pyrosoma | reverse complement strand
TTATAGTGAATAACGTTATGTGGTATTACGTTATAGCGAATGTCGTTATATAGTATTTCGATGTAACGTATAACGTTATATAGTATTGCGACATAACGTATAACGTTATGTAGTAATGCGATATAACGTATAATGTTTTGTGGTATTACGTTATAACGTATAACGATATGTAGTATTACGTTATAACGTATAAATTTATGTAGTATTACGTTATAACGTATAACGTTATATAGTATTACGTTATAACGTATAACTTTATGTAAAATTACGTTATAACGTATAACGTTATATTGTATTGCGATATATCGTATAACGTTATATGGTAATGCGATATACGTATAATATTATGTTGTATTGCGTTATAACGTATAACGTTATGCAGTAATGCGATATAATGTATGACGTTATGTGGTATTACGTCATAATGTATAACGATATGTAGTATTACGTTATAGCGTATAACTTAATGTAGTATTACGATGCAACGTATAACGTTATATAGTATTACGTTATAGAATATGTCGCTATATAGTATTTCGGTGTAACGTATAACGTTATATAGTACTTCGATGTAACGTATAACATTACGTGGTATTACGTTATATTGTATAACGTTACATGGTAATAAGTTGTAACGTTTAACGTTATGTAATATTTCGTTATAACGTGTAACGTTATGCGGTACAACGTTATAACGTATAACGATATATAGCAATGCGTTATAACGCAAAACGTTATGTAGTATTACGTTGTATCGTATAACGTTATGAAGTAGTACGTTTTAACGTGTAACGTTATGTAGTATTACGTTATAACGTATAACGTTACGGAGCGCTTCGTTATAACGTATAACGCTATGTAGTATTTCGTTATAACCTATAACGTTGTATAGTATTACGTTATAACGTATAACGTTATGTGGTATTACGTCATAACGTATACCGTTATGTAGTATAACGTTATAACGTATAACGTTATGAAACATTTCCTTATAACATATAACGTTATATGGTAATAGGATATAACGTATAACGTCTAGTAGTAGTACGTTATGAAGCGGTTTGTTATAACGTATAACGTTATGAAGCGTTTCGTTATAACGTATAACGTTATGTGGTATTAAGTTATGCCGTATAACGTTATGTAGTATAACGTTATAAGTTATAACGTTATGTTTTATTACGATATAACGTATAATATTATATAGTGTTACTTTATAACGTATAACGTTATATAGTATTACGTTATAGTGAATAACGTTATGTGGTATTACGTTATAGCGAATGTCGTTATATAGTATTTCGATGTAACGTATAACGTTATATAGTATTGCGACATAACGTATAACGTTATGTAGTAATGCGATATAACGTATAATGTTATGTGGTATTACGTTATAACGTATAACGATATGTAGTATTACGTTATAACGAATAACTTTATGTAGTATTACGTTATAACGTATAACGTTATATAGTATTACGTTATAACGTATAACGTTATGTGGTATTACGTCATAACGTATACCGTTATGTAGTATAACGTTGTAACGTATAACGTTATGAAGCATTTCCTTATAACATATAACGTTATATGGTAATACGATATAACGTATAACGTCTAGTAGTAGTACGTTATGAAGCGGTTCGTTATAACGTATAACGTTATGAAGCGTTTCGTTATAACGTATAACATTATGAAGCGTATCGTTATAGCGTATAACATTATGAAGCGTTTCGTTATAACGTATAACGTTATGTGGTATTGAGTTATGACGTATAACGTTATGTAGTATAACGTTATAATATATAACGTTATGTTTTATTACGATATAACGTATAATATTATATAGTATTACTTTATAACGTATAACGTTATATAGTATTACGTTATAGTGAATAACGTTATGTGGTATTACGTTATAACGAATAAGGTTATGTGGTATTACGTTATAACGTATAACTTTATGTAAAATTACGTTATAACGTATAACGTTATATAGTATTGCGTTACATAGTATTACGTTATAACGTAAGACGTTATATAGTACGTCGATGTAACGTATAACGTTATGTAGTATTATGTTATGACGTAGAACGTTATGTAGTATTACGTTATAACGTATAACGTTACGTGGAAATAAGTTGCAACGTTTAACGTTATGTAGTATTTCGTTATAACGTATAACGTAACATAGTATTACGTTGTAACGTATAACGTTTTATAGTAACATGTTATAACTTATAACGTTATGTAGCGTTACGATATAACGTATAATGTTATATAGTATTACGTTATAGCTTATGTCGTTATATAGTATTTCGATGTAACGTATAACGTTATATACTAATGCGACATAACGTATAACGTTATGTAGTAATGCTGTATAACGTATAATGTTATGTGGTATTACGATATAACGTATACCGTTATGTAGTATTACGTTATAACGTATAACGTTATGAAGCATTTCGTTATAACGTATAACGTTATATGGTGATACGATATAACGTATAACGTCTAGTAGTAGTACGTTATGAAGCGGTTCGTTATAACGTATAACGTTATGAAGCGTTTCGTTATAACGTATAACGTTATGTGGTATTAAGTTATGACGTATAACGTTATGTAGTATAACGTTACAAGTTATAACGTTATGTTTTATTACGATATAAAGTATAATGTTATATAGTTTATATACTTTATATACTTATATTATATATTATATACTTTATAACGTATAACGTTATATAGTATTACGTTATAGTGAATAACGTTATGTGGTATTACGTTATAACGTATAACGTTGTGTAGTATTACATTACAACGTAGTATGTTATGCAATATTACGTCATAACGTATAACGTTATGTAGTAATACGATATAACCTATAAGGTTATGTGGTATTACGTCATGACGTATAACGTTATATAGTTCGGCGTAAAAATGGAGCGAAAAGAGCGCTTAGACGACTAGATATCATAATAACTAAACCGGCGAATGAATGCGTTTTGCTTGTCTCTGGGCCTGTTTCAAGGCTGCATTTGGCGTGCACTATGTTCGGCGTATAAAGTGGAGTGAAAAGAGCACTTATACGTCGAAATGTCTCAATCAGGAACGAAATAACGCTTAGTGTTACGTATTTACTTGTATATTTCCAATTATTTCTATCGCTAGTTTGATGTAGAAGGAAAAGGAATGGTAGTAGTTGAAATATAAATTTAAACTTCTGATTAATATGGCAGTTGCTTCTACCAGAAATAGTCTATGGACTATTTCGAAAAAAATTTTTATTTATTTATTTATTTATTTATTTTTTTTACTTAGTATTAAGAGAATTCCTGTGCTACGGGTACATTTACGTCTGTCGCGTTTAGCAATATTACTGAATTTCCAGGTCTGTGTCGCCCGTTCGATGTACACTCAAGCCTGAAGAACTTCGAAATATTGTATCTCAATTCTGGGGTCGTCTAGCAACAACGTCTATGGAATTCCAGGCCTGTGTCGCCCATTCGTACGCACTCTAACCTGAAGAACTCCGAATCGTTAGCAACGTCAATGAAATTCCAGATCTATGTCGCCCATTCGGTGCGAACTTAAACCTGAAGAACTTCGAAACATTGTACCTCAACTCAAGGGTCGTCTAGTAATACCGTCAATGGAATTCCAGGCCTATGTCGCCCATTTGTGCGCACTCAAACGTGAAGAAGTCCGAATCGTTAGCAACGGCAATGAAATTCCAGATCTATGTCGCCCATTCGGTGCGAACTTAAACCTGAAGAACTTCGAAACGTTGTACCTCAATTTACTGATCGTCTTAGTAGTTTATTTATTAACTTGGAAATTCGTAGGTAGCATTAACTAGCGTTTACTGCGACTGGCTATTATATTCCACGTTTTTTGCTAACCTGCTATGGGCAGGAGTACTAGCATGGGAGAGGTTTAAAGTTATTAAAATAAGTAATTAGCATTGATATGTATCTAAGTATGATTTAAAATTTGAATCTCTTATTCGAGTGACTTCTATAAGTTTCTGGTAACAAGGTGTTTCGTTTTGTTATGGACAGAATCTATTTTTAGCCGTCATGATGATTATAATTATCGTTTTC
Organism: Bombus pyrosoma; assembly: GCF_014825855.1. NCBI lineage: Eukaryota > Metazoa > Arthropoda > Insecta > Hymenoptera > Apidae > Bombus > Bombus pyrosoma. The sequence continues at coordinate 14,054 of NW_025219681.1, read as the reverse complement.
GTAAAATATGGGTGACGGCGTTCGAGATCGAGGGGGTTTCGATTCGTAAAAGTTCGCGCTCGAATGATCGGGTATCGGCGAGCTCGAAGGCGAAAAACTAGGCTCGGGGCCCTCGATAATTGATCTTAATGCTTCCCGACGGCTTTTCTCTTCTCTTTTAATTTCAGCGGCGATCAATCTTTTGTACCAACGTTCGGCTCTCCTTTTGCTAAGATGTCTTTTGTCCTCACGATTTTTTGTTGCTTTTGACATTTAATGTAGTCAATAATTTTGCATTTTATGATCCTCTCTGTTTTAAACCTGTGGGGTTTCGCAAGCCTTGCCCAAAGGTGAGCCTTATTGCTAGCAGTGGGAGGAGGAATGCGAAGTATCGTGATCGCAGGTTAACACAGCGAATGATCGTCTATTTGTTTTCGAATTTTTAGTAGGTTGTTCTATTTTTAATTGCCACTTAAAGTGATGGCAGAACGAAGATGTCGATAAGCAACAATAAGGGTAAAACTTTGCCTTTGTGATTCGATTTTGCTTTTCTATTTAATGCCAAGGGTGAGTTTAATGATCCTCTCTGTGTGAGACTCGAGTGATTTCGCAAGCCTTGCCCAAAGACGGGCGATATTTGCCAACAATGGGAGGAGGAATGTGAAGATCGTTAAGTGTTTTCTTCGAAATAATGAAAACACTATTATACACAAGCAACACAGCGAATGACCTATCGTTCAAGAGTCGAAATCGATATTATATCGCTTAGGGATTTCACGAGATAGAAAGCAAGATCGAATATATTAATTGTAGGTGACGCGGGTTTAGTCCCGTATCCGGATATCGCGAAATTATCAGAGAAGAGAGAAAATTTATAAGTTTGATCTCTTACCTTGAGTATTATGCTCAAAAATGTTGAAGGTCCTGGGTTCCGCTGACGCGGTTAGCGCGTTGTGTAATTATTAATAAAGTCTTTATTCAATTTTAGTTTATTTATTTATTTAATCGCGATATACACTGAACTTGCGGCACACGGTTACAATTTTATTAACTAGATTTTTACTAACTCTTAAAAGATTTTCGCGTCTCGGTTTTAACAAATTAATCGCGTACGATCGAACAGAGAAACTGACTATAAGTCTGTATATAACAAGCAAGTCTCTTAAACAAGTGTAACTCAAACAGAAGTATCTAAACCAAGAAGTGTATCAAACAAATAACTAAGTGTCTAACAAGCGATTGTCAGTGTCTAAAACAACGAGTAAGTGTAAGTGTAACTAAAGCAAGAAGTGTATCAGACAAGTAAGTGTCTTAAAGAAGAAGTGTCTATCAGACTAGTAGGTGTAAGTATAACTTAAATAAGAAGTGTCTAACAAACAAGTGTCTTAATTCTATGTTGCTACGCTTATTTATAATCAAATCCCCCGCTGGGTGACAGTCATACGACGGTTTGTTCGGTATTTTGTCCTATTTCCAACGGTATTTCGTCCATTTGATTGTTTCTATGTAATAGTTCACATTTTCGTTTGTGAACACGGCATTGAGTTTCAATGTGCGTTTGTGCGTGAAGATGCGTAGTTTTGGAGGTTATGTTCGATGTCGTAGATCGAATAAATTATTCTTAATGTTTATTTTATTTTACTTTCCTCGATATTTTAGTTTATCGTGAAGACGATCCAGATGACTGTGCGAAGGCTTGCTTCCCTGAGGAGACTTCTACCGGAATCCTGGATATTCTTCTGTGTCACTGCTTTTCTGGTCAGAGCGATCTTCTCTGCTGTATGCTCCCAGTACATGGAGAGACTTCGTGAGATGTGTCTTGACGTTATTTTACTCATTTGGTTAATATTTCCATCTGATTATTGCCTCCAGTGTTTGATTTGATTTATTTTCCGGTGTAGGTTTTGGTGATTATGATTTTAAATGGTGAATACAGAGGTGTCTTCGTCAAAGGTTCCTTATGCAGACTGTCCTGGTGCGTACTTTGTTCTGTTTCATTATTTTTAATTTGTCTTGCGTCATTCATCTTTTATTTACTACTGTTTCAGCGCAAGAAGAAGATGGGTTCCAAAATGTGTGAGTGGTCCCAGAAAGCGTAGTCAACGTGTGAAGTGTTGTGAAGAATCGTGTAACATTTGTGTTGATTATTTTCGACACTGATTGATATATATATATATATATATATATAATTTTGTTGGTTAAATCTTCAGTCAGTTTAGTTGAATATTCTGTAATGTAATATTCGCAAGGTAGTTTCATATATTTATTCCATCGTGTTTATTTGATTATTAGTTGTTTGAGTTGATAATAATATATATATAT
>NW_025219681.1:9793-11253 GCF_014825855.1 Bombus pyrosoma | reverse complement strand
TAGCACAGCAATTCTTTTAATACTAAGTAAAAAATTAAAATAAAAGAAAATTTTATCTTCGAAATAGTCCTTAGACTATTTCTGGTGGCAGCAACTACCGTATTAATCGGAAGTTTAAATTTATATTTCAACTACTATCGTTCGTTATTCTTTTCGTTCAAATTAACAAAAAAACCAAACAAATAAATACGTAACAGTTATTTCGTTTCTGATTGAGATATTTCGACGTTTAAGCGTTCTTTTCACCCGAGTCAACACAGCGAATGTAGCGCACGCCAATTTGAGCTACGAAACAAGACCTGCGACAAGCAAGACGCATTCATTCGCCGTTCTCGTAGAAAACTATGCGTTATTTCGTTTCTGATTGAGATATTTCGACGTTTAATGTCACGTCCCGCGTTCCGCACGTGTCGTAACGAAAACTACAATAAGTAAATTACTTGAGCGGTCATTTTAACACACAATAAACTAAAAAAGTATATAAAGATAATAAAATAAAATAAAACACTAACAAAAGATTAATTAAATGTAGACGCACGTGATACTATTACATAAGGGCGATTAGTTGACTAACGATTTGGAATATACGTACATGTATAAGAAACGCAAAGATACATCAAATAGAATCAATTAAAAACTAATTAATAAGCTATGATTATGTACGAATTAACAATCCAAATGGTTAGCCGATCAATTACGAACAATCTATGATTTGACAGTTGGATAAACTACGGTCTAAGATCTTAATCAATCAAGACTAATTCGCGATTTGAATAATTTAAGAAATTAAACAAGGAAAGCAATTAAAATATACAATTCTACATTATTAAGACTAGTTAACATGCTAGTAAATTTAAAGAAACTAGATGTGAAAAATATATTGTAAAATATATATATATATATATAATAATCTAATAAATAAAAATACAATACAAGAAATCACATTATTAAGATTAACTAATATTAAAAGAATTTCATACGAAGTTACATCATGAGAGATATGCACATATAGATATATATATATACACAACCTAACACATGTAAAAGAAATAAAATGCACGATATTACATTATTAAAACTAATTAATATTTAGATAAACTCAAGGAATCTTTACATTTGTAAAATAAATATATATATATATTATTATCAACTCAAACAACTAATAATCAAATAAACACGATGGAATAAATATATGAAACTACCTTGCGAATATTACATTACAGAATATTCAACTAAACTGACTGAAGATTTAACCAACAAAATTATATATATATATATATATATATATATCAATCAGTGTCGAAAATAATCAACACAAATGTTACACGATTCTTCACAACACTTCACACGTTGACTACGCTTTCTGGGACCACTCACACATTTTGGAACCCATCTTCTTCTTGCGCTGAAACAGTAGTAAATAAAAGATGAATGACGCAAGACAAATTAAAAATAATGAA
>NW_025219681.1:5783-9293 GCF_014825855.1 Bombus pyrosoma | reverse complement strand
CATTACGTGGTATTACGTTATATTGTATAACGTTACATGGTAATAAGTTGTAACGTTTAACGTTATGTAATATTTCGTTATAACGTATAACGTGATGCGGTACAACGATATAACGTATAACGATATATAGCAATGCGTTATAACGCAAAACGTTATGTAGTATTACGTTGTAGCGTATAACGTTATGAAGTAGTACGTTTTAACGTGTAACGTTATGTAGTATTACGTTATAACGTATAACGTTACGAAGCGCTTCGTTAGAACGTATAACGCTATGTAGTATTTCGTTATAACGTATAACGTTGTATAGTATTACGTTATAACGTATAACGTTATGAAGCATTTCCTTATAACGTATAACGTTATATGGTATTACGACATAACGTATAGCGTCTAGTAGTAGTACGTTATGAAGCGGTTCGTTATAACGTATAACGTTATGAAGCGTTTCGTTATAATGTATAACATTATGAAGCGTATCGTTATAGCGTATAACATTATGGAGCGTTTCGTTATAACGTGTAACGTTATGTGGTATTGAGTTATGACGTATAACGTTATGTAGCATAACGTTATAATATATAACGTTATGTTTTATTACGATATAACGTATAATATTATATAGTATTACTTTATGGCTTATAACGTTATATAGTATTACGTTATAGTGAATAACGTTATGTGGTATTACGTTATAACGTATAACGTTGTGTAGTATTACATTACAACGTAGTACGTTATGCATTATTACGTCATAACGTGTAACGTTATGTAGTAATACGTTATAACGCACAACGTTACGAAGCGTTTCGTTATAACGTATAACGCTATGTAGTATTTCGTTATAACGTATGACGTTATATAGTATTACGTTATAACGTATAACGTTATGAAGCATTTCCTTATAACGTATAACGTTATATAGTATTACGTTATAACGTATAACTTTATTTAAAATTACGTTATAACGTATAACGTTATATAATATTGCTTTACATAGTATTACGTTATAACGTATGACGTTATATAGTATTTCGATGTAACGTATAACGTTATATAGTATTGCGACATAACGTATAACGTTATGTAGTAATGCTATATAACGTATAATGTTATGTGGTATTACGTTATAACGTATAAAGATATGTAGTATTACGTTATAACGTATAACTTTATGTAAAATTACGTTATAACGTATAACGTTATATAGTATTGCTTTACATAGTATTACGTTATAACGTATGACGTTATATAGTATTTCGATGTAACGTATAACGTTATGTAGTATTATGTTATAACGTAGAACGTTATGTAGTGTTACGTTATAACGTATAACGTTACATGGAAATAAGTTGCAACGTTTAAGGTTATGTAGTATTCCGTTATAACGTATAACGTAATATAGTATTACGTTTTAACCTATTACGTTATGTAGTATTACGTTATAACTTATAACGTTATGTAGCGTTACGATATAACGTATAACGTTATATAGTATTACGTTATAACGCATAACGTTATATGATAATACGTTATAACGTTTAACGCTATGTAGTACTACGTTATAACGTATAACGTTATATAGTATTACATTATAACGTATAACGTTACATAGTATTATGTTATAACGTTTGACGATATATGGTAATACGTTACAACGTTTAACGTTATGTAGTATTACGTTATAACGCAAAACGTTCTGTAGTATTACGTTGTAACGTATAACGTTATGTAGTATTATGTTATAACGTATAACGTTATGCGGTACAACGATATAGCGTATAACGGTATACAGTTATTCGTTATAACGCATAACGTTATGTAGTATTACGTTGTAACGTATAACGTTATATAGTAATACGATATAACTGATAACGTTATGTCGTATTAAGTTATATCGTATAACGTTCTGTAGTACAACGTTATAAGTAATAACATTATGTGGTATTACGATATTACGTATAACGTTATGTGGTATTACGTTATAACGTTAAACATTATGAAGCATTTCGCTATAACGTGTAACGTTATATGGCAATACCTTATAACGTATAACGTTATCTAGTATTTCGATATATCGCATAACGTTATATAGTAATGCGATATTACGTCTAACGTTATGTGGTATTACGTTGCAATGTATAGCATTATGACGCATTTCTCTATAAAATATAACGTTATGTGGTATTACGATATAACGTGTAACGTTATGAAGTAGTACGTTATAACGTATAACGTTATGTAGTATTACGTTATAACGCATGATGTTACGAAGCGTTTCGTTATAACGTATAACGTTATGTAGGATTACGATATAACGTACAACGTTATGTAGTATTACGCTATGACGCATGACGTTACGAAGCGTTTCGTTATAACGTATGACGTTATGTGGTATTACCATATACCGTATGACGTTATGAAGTAGAACGTTATAACGTATAACGTTATGTAGTATTACGTTATAACGCATAACGATATGAAGCTTTTTGTTATAACGTATAACGTTATGTAGGATTACGATATAACGTATAACGTTATGTAGTAGTACGTTATAACCTACAACGTTATAAAGCATTTCGTTATTACGTATAACGTTATGTGGTATTACGATATATCGTATAACGTTATGTGGTATTACGATATAACGTATACCGTTATGTAGTATTACGTTATAACGTATAACGTTATGAAGCATTTCGTTATAACGTATAACGTTATGTGGTATTAAGTTATGACGTATAACGTTATGTAGTATAACGTTATAACGTATAACGTTACGTGGAAATAAGTTGCAACGTTTAAGGTTATGTAGTATTTCGTTATAACGTATGACGTTATATAGTATTACGTTATAACGTGTAACGTTATATAGTATTACGTTATAACGTATAACGTTATGTTGTATTACGTTATAACGAATAAGGTTATGTGGTATTGAGTTATGCCGTATAACGTTATGTAGTATAACGTTATAAGTTATAACGTTATGTTTTATTACGATATAACGTATAATATTATATAGTGTTACTTTATAACGTATATCGTTATATAGTATTACGTTATAGTGAATAACGTTATGTGGTATTACGTCATAGCGAATGTCGTTATATAGTATTTCGATGTAACGTATAACGTTATATAGTATTGCGACATAACGTATAACGTTATGTAGTAATGCGATATAACGTATAATGTTATGTGGTATTACGTTATAACGTATAACGATATGTAGTATTACGTTATAACGAATAACTTTATGTAGTATTACGTTATAACGTATAACGTTATATAGTATTACGTTATAACGCATAACGTTATGTGGTATTACGTCATAACGTATACCGTTATGTAGTATAACGTTGTAACGTATAACGTTATGAAGCATTTCCTTATAACATATAACGTTATATGGTAATACGATATAACGTATAACGTCTAGTAGTAGTACGTTATGAAGCGGTTCGTTATAACGTATAACGTTATGAAGCGTTACGTTATAACGTATAA
>NW_025219681.1:2923-5283 GCF_014825855.1 Bombus pyrosoma | reverse complement strand
TATAACGTATTACCATATAACGATATACGTTATAACGTAATACTACATAACGTTATACGGTATAACGTAATACTACATAACGTTATACGTTTCAACATTATACTACATAACGTTATACGTTATACCGTAATACTGTATAACGTTATACGTTATAACGTAATGCTACATAAGGATATACGTTATAACGTAATACAATATAACGTTATACGTTATAACGTAGTACTACATAAAGGTATACGTTATAACGTAATACAATATAACGTTATTCGTCATATCGTAATAGTACATAGCGTTATACGTTATAACGCAGTGATACATAACGTTATACGTTATAACGTATTACCATATAACGTATTACCATATAACGGTATACGTTATAACGTAATACTACACAACGTTATACGTTATAACGTAATGATACATAACGTTATACGTCATAACGTATTACCATATAACGATATACGTTATAACGTAATACTACACAACGGTATACGTTATCACGTAATACTACACAACGATATACGTTATAACGTAATACTACATAACTTTATACGTCACAGCGTGATACTACATAACATTATACGTTACAACGTAATACTACATAACGTTATACGTTAGAACGTATTACGAAATAACTTTATACGTTATAACGTAATACAATATAACGTTATACGTTATATCGTAATAGTACATAACGTTATACGTTATAATCTACTACTATATAACGTTATACGTTATAATGTATTACCATATAACGTTATACGTTGCAACGTAAGACTAGATAACGTTATACGTTATATCGTAATACTATATAACGTTATAGGTTATAACGTGGAGCTACATAAAGATGTACGTTATAACGTAATATAATATAACGTTATACGTTGTATCGTAATAGTACATAACGTTTTACGTTATAACGTAGTGCTACTTAAAGATATACGTTATAACGTAATACAATATAACGTTATACGTTATATCGTAATAGTACAATACGTTATACGTTATAATGTTATACTACACCGCGTTATACGTTATAATCTATTACTATATAACGATATACGTTATAACGACAGACTATATCACGTTATACGTTATAACGTAATGATACATAACGTTACACGTTATAACGTAATACTACATAACTTTATACGTTACAGCGTGATACTACATAACATTATACGTTACAACGTAATACTACATAACGTTATACGATAGAACGTATTACGATATAACTTTATACGTTATAACGTAATACTACATAACTCTATACGTTATAACGTTCTGCCATATAACGATATACGTAATAACGTACTACTATATAACGTTACACGTTATAATGTATTACCATATTACGTTGTACGTTGCAAGGTAAAACTACATAACGTTATACGGTATAACGTAATACTACATAACGTTATACGTTTTAACATTATACTACATAACGTTATACGTTATACCGTAATACTGTATAACGTTATACGTTATAACATAGTGCTACATAAGGATATACGTTATAACGTAATACAATATAACGTTTTACGTTATAACGTAGTACTACATGAAGGTATACGTTATAACATAATACAATAAAACGTTATTCGTCATATCGTAATAGTACATAGCGTTATACGTTATAACGCAGTGATACATAACGTTATACGTTATAACGTATTACCATATAACGGTATACGTTATAACGTAATACTATATAACGTTATAACTTGTAACGTAATACTACATAACGTTATACGTTATAACGTAATACTACATAACGTTATGCGTTATAGCGTAATACTATATAACGTTATACGTTGTACCGTAAGACTACATAACGATATACATTATAACGTATTGGCATATAACGATATACGCTATAACGTAATACTATAAAACGTTATACGTTATAAGGCACTACTAGATAATGCAATACGTTATAACTTTATACAATATAACGATATACGTCATAACGTAATACAATATAACGTTATACGTTATATCGTAATAGTACATAACGTTATACGTTATAACGTACTACTACATAACGTTATACGTTATATCGTAATGCTACATAACGTTACACGTTATATCGTAATATTACATAACGTTATACGTTATAGCGTATTACCATATAACGTTACACGTTGAAACGTAAAACTACATAACGTTCTACGTTATATCGTAATACTATATAACGTTAAACGTTATAAGGTAATACTACATAACAATATACGCTATAACGTTATACTATATAACGTTATACGTTATGTCGAAAATACTATATAATGTCATACGTTATAACGTAATACTACATAACGTTATACTATATATCGTAATACTACATAACATTATACGTTATA
>NW_025219681.1:0-2423 GCF_014825855.1 Bombus pyrosoma | reverse complement strand
TTAGGCTTGTATCGTATTACGTTATAGCGTATAACGTTATATAGTATTACGTTATAACGTATAACGTTATGTAGTACTGCGATATGACGTATAACGTAACGTAGTATTAGGATATAACGTATATCGTCATATAGCAATACAATATAACGTATAACGTTTTGAGGTGTTACGATACTACGTATAACGTTATGTGGTATTACGATTTAACGTATAACATTATCAGGTATTACGATATAAGGTATAACGTTATATAGTATTACGATATAACGTATAACGTTATGTGGTGTTACGATATAACGTATAACGTTATGTGGTACTACGATATAAGGTATACCGTTGTTTGGTATTACGATATGACGTATAACATTATATAGTATTACGATATAACGTATAACGTTATGTGGTAGTACGTTATAATGTATAACGTTATGCGGTGTTACGATATAAGGTATAACGTTATATAGTATTACGTTATAAGGTATAACGTAATGTAGTATTGGGATATAACGTATATCGTCATATAGCAATACGATATAACATATAACGTTATGAGGTGTTACGATATGACGTATAACGTTATGTGGTATTACTATATAACGTATAACGTTGTTTGGTATAACGATGTGACGTATAACATTATATAGTATTATGTTATAAGGTATAGCGTAATGTAGTATTAGGATATAACGTATATCGTCATAAAGCAATACGATATAACGTATAACGTTATGTGGTATTACGATATAACGTATAACGTTATGTGGTATTACGATATAACGTATAACGTTATGTGGTATTACGATATGACATGTAACATTATATAGTATTACGTGATAAGGTATAACGTTATGTCGTATTGCGATATAATGTATAACGATATGTGGTATTACGATCTAACGTATAACGTTATGTGGTATTACGTTATAACGTATAACGTTATGTGGTATTACGTGATAAGGTATAACGTTATGTGGTATTGCGATATAAGGTATAACGATATGTGGTATTACGATCTAACGAATAAGGTTACGTGGTATTACGTTATAACGTATAACGTTATGTGGTACTGCGATATGACGTATAACGTTATGTGGTACTACCTTATGGCGTATAAAGTTATGTAGTACTGCGATATGACGTATAAAGTTATGTAGTACTGCGATATGACGTATAACGTAATGAAGTATTAGGATATAACGTATAACGCCATATAGCAATACGATATAACGTATAACGTTATGTGGTATTACGATATGACGTATAAAGTTATGTGGTACTACGATATACGGCATAACGTTGTTTGGTATTACGATATGACGTATAACAATATATAGTATTACGTTATAAGGTACAACGTAATGTAGTATTAGGATATAACGTATATCGTCATATAGCAATACGATATAACGTATAACGTTATGAGGTGTTACGATATGACGTATAACGTTATGTGGTATTACGATATAACGTATAATGTTGTTTGGTATTACGATATAACGTATAACATTATATAGTATTACGTTATAAGGTATAACGTAATGTAGTATTAGGATATAACGTATATCGTCATATAGCAATACGATATAACGTATAACGTTATGAGGTGTTACGATATGACGTATAACGTTATGTGGTATTACGATATAACGTATAAAGTTATGTGGTATTACGATATAATGTATAACGTTGTTTGGTATTACGATATGACGTATAACAATATATAGTATTACGTTATATGGTATAACGTTATGTGGGATTACGATATGACGTATAACGTCATATAGCAATGCTTTATAACGTATAACGTTATGTGGTATTACGATATAAGGTATAACGTTATGTGGGATTACGATATGACTTATAACGTAATGCAGTACTAGGATGTAACGAATAACGCCATATAGCAATACGATATAACGTATAACGTTATGTGGCATTACGTTATAACGTATAGCTTTTTATAGTATAACGTGATAAGTTATAACGTAATGTAGAATTAGAATATAACGTATATCGTCATATAGCAATATGATATAACATATAACGTTATGAGGTGTTACGAGATAGCGTATAACGTTATGTGGTATTACGATATATCGTTTAGGCATATATAGTATTACGTTATGGCGTATAACGTTATATAGTATTACGTTATAACGTATAAAGTACTGTAGTTCTTCGATATGACGTATAACGTAATGTAGTATTAGGATATAACGTATATCGTCATATAGCAATACGATATAACGTATAACGTTTTGTGGTGTTACGATATGACGTATAACGTTATATAGTATTACGTTATAACGTATAACGTCATATGGCAATGCGATATAACGTGTAACGTTATGTGGTGTTTCGATATGACGTATAACGTTATATAGTATTACGTTATAACGTATAACGTTATTTGGTCTTACGAT
>NW_025219680.1:6784-8484 GCF_014825855.1 Bombus pyrosoma | reverse complement strand
TTACGTTATAACGTATAACGTTATGTATTATTGCGGTGCAACGTATAACGTTATATAGTGTTACGTTATAGCGTATAACGTTATGTAGTATTACGTTATAACGTATAACGTTATGTAGCATTACGGTATAACGTATAACGTTATATAGTATTACGTTATAACGTATAACGTTATGTAGTATTACGTTATAACGTATAACATTATGTAGCATTACGATATAACGTATAACGTTGTGTAGCAGTACGATATAACGTATAACGTTATGTACCATTACGGTATAACGTATAACGTTATGTAGTATTACGTTATAACGTATAACGTTATGTAGCATTACGTTATAACGTATAACGTTATGTAGCATTACGGTACAACGTATAACGTTATGTAGCATTACGGTACAACGTATAACGTTATACAGCATTGCGTTATAACGTATAGCGTTATACAGCATTGCGTTATAACGTATAGCGTTATGTAGCATTACGGTATAACGTATAACGTTATGTAGTATTACGTTATAACGTATAACGTTATGTAGCATTACGTTATAACGTATAACGTTATGTAGCAGTACGATACAGCGTATAACGTTATGTACCATTACGGTATAACGTATAACGTTATGTAGCATTACAATATGACGTACAACGTTATGTAGCATTACGTTATACCGTATAACGTTATGTAGCATTACGTTATAACGTTTAACGTTGTGTAGCCTTACAATATGACGTACAACGTTATGTAGCATTACGTTATACCGTATAACGTTATGTAGCATTACGTTATAACGTTTAACGTTGTGTAGTATTACGTTATAACGTATAACGTTATGTAGCATTACGGTATAACGTATAACGTTATGTAGCATTACGGTATAACGTATAACGTTATGTGGCATAACGGTATAACGTATACCGTTGTGTAGCAGTACGATATAACGTATAACGTTATGTAACATTACGGTATAACGTATAACGTTATATAGCATTGCGTTATAACGTATAGCGTTATGTAGCATTACGGTATAACGTATAACGTTATGTAGCATTAGGGTATAACGTATAACTTTATGTAGTATTATGTTATAACGTATAACGTTATGTAGCATTACGTTATAACGTATAGCGTTGTGTAGTATTACGTTATAACGTATAACGTTATGTAGCATAACAGTATAACGTATAACGTTGTGTAGCAGTACGATATAACGTATAACGTTATGTACCATTACGGTATAACGTATAACGTTATGTAGCATTACAATATGACGTACAACGTTATGTAGTATTACGTTATAACGTATAACGTGATATAGCATTGCGTTATGACGTATAACGTTATATAGCATTGCGTTATGACGTATAACGTTATATAGCATTACGTTTTAACGTACAACGCTATGTAGTATTGCGTTATAACGTATAACATGATATAGCATTGCGTTATGACGTATAACGTTATATAGCATTACGTTTTAACGTATAACGTTATGTAGCACTATGATATAACGTATAACGTTATATAGCATTGCGTTATGACGTATAACTTTATATAGTGTTACGTTATAGCGTATAACGTTATGTAGTTTTACGTTATAACGTATACCGTTATGTAGCATTACGGTATAACGTATAACGTTATATAGAATTGCGTTATAACGTATAGCGTTATGTAGCATTACGTTATAACATATAACG
>NW_025219680.1:5222-6284 GCF_014825855.1 Bombus pyrosoma | reverse complement strand
TGCTACATAACGTTATATGTTGTATCGTAATACTACATAACGTTATACGTTATATCGTAGTACTACATAACGTCATACGTTATAACGTATTACCATATATCGTTATACGTTATAACGTAATGCTACATAACGTTATATGTTATAACGTAATACTACATAACGTTATACGTTATAACGTAATGCTACATAACGTTATACGATATATCGTAAAACTACATAACGTTATTTGTTATAACGTAATACTATATAACGTTATACGTTATAACGTAGTACTATATAACGATATACGTTATAACGTAATGCTACATTACGTTATGTGTTATATCGTAAAACTACATAACGTTATACGTTATATCGTAATGCTACACGACGTTCTACGTTATAACGTACTACCATATAACGTTATACATTATAACGTAATGCTACATAACGTTATATGTTATAACGTAATACTACATAACGTTATACGTTATAACGTAATGCTACATAACGTTATACGTTATAACGTAATGCTACATAGCGTTATACGTTAAAACGTAATACTACATAACGTTATACGTTATAACGTAATAGTATATAACGTTATACATTACAACGTAATAGTATATAACGTTGTACGTAATAACGTAATACTACATAACGTTATACGTTATAACGTATTACTATATAACGTTATACGTTATATCGTAACAGTATATAACGTTATGCTTTATAGCGTAACGCTATATAACGTTATACGTTATATCGTAATAGTACATAACGTTATACGTTATAACGTAATAGTATATAACGTTATACGTTATAACGTAACAGTATATAACGTTATACGTAATAACATAATACTACATAACGTTATACGTTAAAACATATTACTATATAACGTTATACGTTATATCGTAACAGTATATAACGTTATGCTTTATAACGTAATGCTACATAAGGTTATACGTTATAACGTAATACTACTTCACGTTATACGTTTTAACGTAATACTATATAACGTTATACGTTATAACGTAATTCCATATAAAGTTAAACGTTATAACGTAATGCTACATAACG
>NW_025219680.1:3627-4722 GCF_014825855.1 Bombus pyrosoma | reverse complement strand
ACGTTATAACGTAACGCTACATAACGTTATATGTTATATCGTAATACTGCATAACGTTATACGTTTTAACGTAGTACTATATAACGTTATACCTTAAAACGTAATACTATATAACGTTAAACGTGGTATCGTAATACTACATATCGTTATACGTTATAACGTAATGCTACATAACGTTATATGTTATATCGTAATACTACATAACGTTATACGTTATAACGTAATAGCATATAACGTTATACGTTATAACGTAATGCTACATAACGATATACGTTAGAACGTAATAGTATATAACGTTATACGTTATAACGTAATGCTACAAAACGTTATAGGTCATATCGTAATACTACATAACGTTATACGTTATATCGTAACAGTATATAACGTTATAAGTTATAACGTAATAGTGTACAACGTTATACGTTATAACGTAATGCTACATTACGTTATGCGTTATATCGTAAAACCACATAACGTTATACATTATAACGTAATGCCACATAACGTTATACCTTATAGCGTAATACCGTATAACGTTATACGTTATGACGTAATGCTATATAACGTTATACGTTATATCGTAATACTACATAACGTTATACGTTATAACATATTACTATATAACGTTATACGTTATATCGTAACAGTATATAACGTTATGCTTTATAACGTAATGCTACATAAGGTTAAACGTTATAACGTAATGCTACATAACGTTATACGTTATATCGTAATGCTACATGACGTTCTACGTTATAACGTATTACCATATAACGTTATACGTTATAACGTAATAGTATATAACGTTATACGTTATAACGTAATAGTATATAACGTTATACGTTATAACGTAGTAGTATATAACGTTATACGTAATATCGTAATACTACATAACGTTATACGTTATAACGTATTACTATATAACGTTATACGTTATATCGTAACAGTATATAACGTTATGCTTTATAACGTAATGCTATATAACGTTATACGTTATATCGTAATAGTACATAACGTTATACGTTATAACGTAATAGTATATAACGTTATACGTAATAACGTAATACTACATTACGTTATACGTTATAACGTAAT
>NW_025219680.1:0-3127 GCF_014825855.1 Bombus pyrosoma | reverse complement strand
CATTCCATATAACGTTATACGTTATAACGTAATGCTACATAACGTTATACGTTAAAATGTAATACAACATAACGTTACACGTTGTAACGTAATGCTACATAACGTTATACGTTATATCGTAATACTACATAACGTTATACGTTATAACGTACTGCTACATAACGTTATACGTTAAAACGTAATACTACATAACGTTATACGTTATAACGTAATGCTACATATCGTTATACGTTATATCGTAATACTACATAACGTTATACGTTATAACGTAGTGCTACATAACGTTATACGTTAAAACGTAATACTACATAACGTTATACGTTATAACGTAATTCTATGTAACGTTGTACGTTATAACGTAACGCTACATAACGTTATATGTTATATCGTAATACTACATAACGATATACGTTATATCGTAAGACAACGTAACGTTGCACCTTATAACGTAATACTATATAACGTTATACGTTATAACGTAATGCTACATATCGTTATATGTTATATCGTAACAGTATATAACGTTATACGTTATAAGGTAATACTTTATAACGTTATACGTTATAACGTCATTTCATATAACGTTATACGTTATAACGTCATTGCATATAACGTTATACGTTATAACGTCATTCCATATAACGTTATACGTTATAACGTAATGCTACATAACGTTATACGTTAAAATGTAATACTACATAACGTTACACGTTATAACGTAATGCTACATATCGTTATACATTATATCGTAATACTACATAACGTTATACGTTATAACTTAAGGCTACATAACGTTATACGTTAAAACGTAATACTACATAACGTTATACGTTATAACGTAATTCTATGTAACGTTGTACGTTATAACGTAATACTATATAACGTTATACGTTATAACGTAACGCTACATAACGTTATATGTTATAACGTAAAACTTCATAACGTCATACGTTATAACGTCATTCCATATAACGTTATTCGTTATAAACGTAATAGTATGTAACGTTATACGTTATAACGTAATACTACGTAACTTTAGACGTTATGGCGTAATACTATATAACGTTATACGTTATATCGTAACAGTATATAACGTTATACGTTATAGCGTAATGCCAGATAACGTTATACGTTATAACGTAATACTACATCACCTTATACGTTATAACGTAATACTATATAACGTTATACGTTATATCGTAATACTACATAGCGATATACGATATAACGTAATACTACATAACGTCATACGTTATAACGTAATACTATATAACGTTATACATTATAACATCATTCCATATAACGTTAAACGTTATGAAGTAATGCTACATAACGTTATACCTTATAACGTAATACTATATAACGTTGTACGTTATAACGTAATGCTACATAACGTTATATGTTATAACGTAAACTTCATAACGTCATACGTTATAACGTCATTCCATATAACGTTATTCGTTATAAACGTAATAGTATGTAACGTTATACGTTATAACGTAATACTACGTAACTTTAGACGTTATGGCGTAATACTATATAACGTTATACGTTATATCGTAACAGTATATAACGATATACGTTATAGCGTAATGCCAGATAACGTTATACGTTATAACGTAATACTACATCACCTTATGCGTTATAACGTAATACTATATAATGTTATACGTTATATCGTAATACTACATAGCGATATACGATATAACGTAATACTACATAACGTCATACGATATAACGTAATACTATATAACGTTATACATTATAACGTCATTCCATATAACGTTATACGTTATAACGTAATGCTACATAACGTTATACGTTAAAATGTAATACTACATAACATTGTACGTTATATCGTAATTCCATATAACGTTAAACGTTATAAGGTAACGCTACATAACGTTATATGTTATAACGTAATACTACATAACGTTATACGTTATATCGTAATACTACATAGCGATATACGATATAACGTAATACTACATAACGTCATACGTTATAACGTAATACTACCTTATACGTTATAACGTAATAATATATAACGTTATACGTTATATCGTAATACTACATAGCGATATACGATATAACGTAATACTACATAACGTCATACGTTATAACGTAATACTATATAACGTTATACATTATAACGTCATTCCATATAACGTTATACGTTATAACGTAATGCTACATAACGTTATACGTTAAAATGTAATACTACATAACATTGTACGTTATATCGTAATTCCATATAACGTTAAACGTTATAACGTAACGCTACATAACGTTATATGTTATAACGTAATACTACATAACGTTATACGTTATATCGTAATACTACATAGCGATATACGATATAACGTAATACTACATAACGTCATACGTTATAACGTAATACTACCTTATACGTTATAACGTAATAATATATAACGTTATACGTTATATCGTAATACTACATAGCGATATACGATATAACGTAATACTATATAACGTCATACGTTATAACGTAATACTATATAACGTTATACATTATAACGTCATTCCATATAACGTTATACGTTATAACGTAATGCTACATAACGTTATACGTTAAAATGTAATACTACATAACATTGTACGTTATATCGTAATTCCATATAACGTTAAACGTTATAACGTAACGCTACATAACGTTATATGTTATATCGTAATACTACATAACGTTATACGATATATCGTAATACTACATAGCGATATACGATATAACGTAATACTACATAACGTCATACGTTATAACGTAATACTATATAACGTTATACATTATAACGTCATTCCAAATAACGTTATACGTTATAACGTAATGCTACATAACGTTATACGGTAAAATGTAATACTACATAACGTTACACGTTATAACGTAATGCTACATAACGTTATACGTTATATCGTAATACTACATAACGTTATACGGTATAACGTAGTGCTACATAACGTTATACGTTATAACGTAAGTCTATGTAACGTTGTACGTTATAACGTAACGCTACATAACGTTGTACGTTATAACGTAACGCTACATAACGTTATATGTTATATCGTAATACTACATAACGATATACGTTATATCGTAATACTACATAACGTC
>NW_025219679.1:0-2079 GCF_014825855.1 Bombus pyrosoma | reverse complement strand
TATTACGTTATAACGTATAACGTTATGTATCATTACGATATAACGTATAACGTTATGTAGCATTACGGCATAACGTATAACGTTATGTAGCATTATGATATATCGTATAACGTTATATAGCACTACGTTATAACGTATAACGTTACATAGAAACACGGTATAACGTATAACGTTACGTAGTATTACGTTATAACGTATAGCGTTATGTAGCATTACGTTATAACGTATAACGTTATATAGCATTACGTTACAACGTATAACGTTATGTAGCATGACGTTATAACGTATAACGTTATGTAGCATTATAATATAACGTATAACGTTATATAGCATTACGTTATATCGTATAACGTTATGTATCATTACTGTGTAACGTCTAACGTTATGTAGCACTATGACATAACGTATAACGTTATATAGCATTACGTTATAACGTACAACGTTATGTGGTATTACCTTATAACGTATAACGTTATGTAGCATTACGTTATAACGTATAACGTTACATAGTATTACGTTATAACGTATAACGTTATGTGACATTACGGTATAACGTATAACGTTATGTAGCATTACGGTATAACGTATAACGTTATATAGTATTACGTTATAACGTATAACGTTATGTATCATTACGTTATAACGTATAACGTTATGTTGCATTACCATAAGACGCATAACGTTATATAGTATTACGGTATAACGTATAACGTTATGTAGCATCACGATATAACGGATAACGTTATGTAGTATTACGTTATAACGTATAACGATATATAGCATTACGTTATAACGAATAACGTTGTGTAGCATTACGGTATAGCGTATAACGTTATGTAGCATTACGATATAACGTATAACGTTATGTAGCATTACAATATAACGTATAACGTTATGTAGCAATATGATATAACGTATAATGTTATATAGCATTACGTTATAACGTATAACGTTATGTAGCATTACGGTATAACGTATAACGTTATATAGCACTATGATATAACGAATAACGTTATATAGCATTACGGTATAACGTATAACGTTATGTATTATTGCCTTGTATCTTATAACGATATATAGCATTGAGTCATGTCGTATAACGTTATATAGTGTTACGTTATAGCGTATAACGTTATGTATTATTGCGCCGTAACGTATAACGTTATGTACTATTGCGTTGTAACGCATATCGCTATATAGTATTACGTTATGACGTATAACGTTATGTAGCATTACGGTATAACGTATAACGTTATATAGCACTATGATATAACGTATAACGTTATATAGCATTACGGTATAACGTATAAAGTTATGTAGCATTACGGTATAACGTATAACGTTATATAGCATTACGGTATAACGTATAACGTTATGTATTATTGCGTTGTATCTTATAACGTTATATAGCATTGAGTCATGACGTATAACGTTATATAGTGTTACGTTATAGCGTATAACGTTATGTATTATTGCGTTGTAACGCATATCGTTATATAGTATTACGTTATAACGTATAACGTTATGTAGCATTACGGTATAACGTATAACGTTATGTAGCATTACGGTATAACGTATAACGTTATATAGTATCACGTTATAACGTATAACGTTATATAGTATCACGTTATAACGTATAATGTTATGTATCATTACGGTATAACGTATAACGTTATGTAGCATTACGGCATAACGTATAACGTTATGTAGCATTATGATATAACGTATAACGTTATGTAGCATTATGATATATCGTATAACGTTATATATCATTACGTTATAACGTATAACGTTATGTAGCATTATGATATAACGTATAACGTTACGTAGTATTACGTTATAACGTATAACGTTATGTAGCATTACGGTATAACGTATAACGTTATATAGCACTATGATATAACTTATAACGTTATATAGCATTACGGTATAACGTATAACGTTATGTATTATTGCGTTGTATCTTATAACGTTATACATAGCATTGCGTCATCACGTATAACGTTATATAGTGTTACGTTATAGCGTATAACGTTATGTATTATTGCGCCGTAACGTATAACGTTATGTATTATTGCG
>NW_025219678.1:0-2318 GCF_014825855.1 Bombus pyrosoma | reverse complement strand
TTATAACGTAATACTACATGGCGTTATACGTTACAACGTAATAGTACATAACGTTATACGTTATAACGTAATACTACATGAGGTTATACGTTTCAACGTAATACTACATAACGATGTACGTTATATCGCAATGCTAGATAACGTTATACGTTATATCGTAATGCTACATAACGTTACACGTTATAACGTAATACCATATAACGTTATACGTTATATCGTAATACTATATATCGTTATACGTTATAACGTAATGCTACATAACGTTATATCGTAATACCGTAGAACGTTATACGTTATAACGTAATACTACATAACGTTATACGTTACATCGTAATAATACATGACGTTGTACGTTATAACGTAATACAACATGACGTCATACGTTATATCGTAATACCATATAGCATTATATGTTATATCGCAATACTAGATATCGTTATACGTTATAACGTAATGCTACATAGCGTTATATCGTAATACCGTAGAACGTTATACGTTATAACGTAATACTACATAACGTTATACGTTACAACGTAATACTACATGACGTTGTACGTTATAACGTAATGCTACATAACGTTGTACGTTATAACGTAATACTACATGACGTTGTACGTTATAACGTAATGCTACATAACGTTGTACGTTATAACGTAATACTACATGACGTTGTACGTCATATCGCAATGCTACATAACGTTATACGTTATGTCGTAATGCTACATAACGGTACACGTTATAACGTAATATCATATAACGTTATACGTTATATCGTAATACTATATTACGTTATACGTTATAAAGTAATACTACAAAACGTTATATCGTAATACCGTAGAACGTTATACGTTATAACGTAATACTACATGACGCTGTACGTTATAACATAATACTACATGACGTTGTACGTTATAACATAATACTTCATGACGTTGTACGTTACAACGTAATGCTACATAACGTTATACGTTATAACGTAATACTATAGAACGTTATACGTTATAACATAATGCTACATAACGTTATACGTTATAACGTAATACTACATGAGGTTATACGTTTCAACGTAATACTACATAACGATGTACGTTATATCGCAATGCCACATAACCTTACACGTTATAACGTAATACCATATAACGTTATACGTTATATCGTAATACTATATAACGTTATACGTTATAACGTAATGCTACATAACGTTATATCGTAATACCGTAGAACGTTATACGTTATAACATAATGCTACATAACGTTATACGTTATATCGTAATACCATATAACGTTATACGTTATAACGTAATGCTACAAAACGTCATACGTTATATCGTAATGCTGCATGACGTTATACGTTATATCGTAATGCTACATAACGTTATACGTTATAACATAATGCTACATAACGTTATATGTTATAACCTAATACTACGTAACGTTATACGTTACATCGTAATTCCATATAACGTTATACGTTGTAACGTAATACCACATAACGTTATACGTTATATCGTAATACCATATAACGTTATACGTTATATCGTAATACCATATAACGTTATACGTTATAACGTAATGCTACAAAACGTCATACGTTATATCGTAATGCTGCATGACGTTATACGTTATATCGTAATGCTACATAACGTTATACGTTATAACATAATGCTACATAACGTTATATGTTATAACGTAATACCCCATAACGTTATACGTTATATCGTAATACCATATAACGTTATACGTTATAACGCAATGCTACAAAACGTCATACGTTATATCGTAATGCTTCATAACGTTATACGTTATAACATAATACTACATGACGTTAAACGTTATTACGTAATGCTGCATAATGTTACACGTTATATCGTAATGCTACATAAAGTTATACGTTATATCGTAATACCATATAGCGTTATACGTTGTAACGTAATACCACATAACGTTATACGTTATATCGTAATGCTACATAACGTTATACGTTATAACATAATGCTACATAACGTTATACGTTATAGCGTAATACTACGTGAGGTTATACGTTTCAACGTAATAATACATGACGTTGTACGTTATAACGTAATGCTACATAACGATATACGTTATATCGTAATGCTACATAACGTTATACGTTATATCGTAATGCTACATAACGTTATACGTTATAACCTAATACTACGTAACGTTATATGTTATAGCGTAATACTACATGACGATCTACGTTATAACGTAATGCTACATAACGTTATACGTTATAACGTAATACTATAGAACGTTATACGTTATAACATAATGCTACATAACGTTATACGTTATAT
>NW_025219677.1:0-1917 GCF_014825855.1 Bombus pyrosoma | reverse complement strand
TGTATAGTAGGTACTTTAGGAATTCCAAATCTTCTCGTTTGTCGTAAGAATAGTTATATTCTATATTGTTCAATTTGGAAAGTATGTAGCTTTTGTCTCGTTGTAGTTTTTTTATTTTGTTGTTGATATAGGGCTCGCAGGAATTTTTTTGTTTTAGGTTTGGTACGGATTTTTGAAGAGCGATTTGTATATGTTTTTCTATTTCGTCTATGAATGAGTCGATTTGTCTGTTTGTTAGGTTGGCGTTGTTGTAGATTTTCAAGTCGCAATTTTGTTCCAGTAGTTTTTGGAATTTTTTCCAGTCTGTCTTTTTGTAATTAAACCTGGGGATTTCGGTCTGTGTTTCAAGTGTTAAATAGTCGGATGTATTCTTGCTTATCTGAAATTCTATGGCGTTGTGGTCGCTGTCATAGTCTAGGGTTTTGAGAGTGTTATTTGGTCGTAGGTCTTGGAATTTTAGTCGCGCATCTGCTAGTCATATGTCCAAGTATGAACCTGCTTTTGGGTAGGAGGGTAGCTCGGAGCTGTAAAAGTTTGTTTTGTAGTGTATGCTTTTATTGTCTAGCCAGTTTCTAATGAAGTTTCCTCTCGTATTGTTTAGATCGTTTTTCCAGCTTGTGTGTTTTGCGTTAAGGTCGCCCGCTATTATATAGTAGATTTCCTGTTTGTCGAGCTGTAAAATTTCGAAGAGATTGTTGAATTCGTCGTTAAATTCTTTTTGGTTTCCGTAGGTTGCGTAGGCTGCCGTGATAAATAGGTTTCCCTTATTGTTTATTTTTATTTTTATGATCGTTGTTTCTAAGCTTTTGAAACTTGTTATTTTATCGTTTTGGATTGTTTTGAATTTCAGAGGGTTTTTTATGAGGATTGCAGTTCCTCCTCCTTGGCTAGCGTTCAGTCTGTCGTGTCTTATCATAGAGTAGTTTTTGAAGTGTACTTTGTGCTTTTTGTTCAGTTTTGTTTCTGATATGAGTACAATGTCGGGGATTTCTTTATTTATTAGGGTTAGCATACTGTATCTTTTTTGGTTTGAAATTATTGAGTTGGCATTTATTGAAATTATTTTCAAATATTTTAAGTTTAGCTTGTAAGTATTTTGGTGTAATTGTTGGTTTAGTGGATTTTGGTTAATCGTCGTCTGTACCATTGATAGTACTGAAGATGGCGTCGATTCTTTCTTCGTGCATTGAGAAAGCTTTTTTTAGTTCATTTAGTTGCATTTGTTGTTCCTTTAATGTTTCGAGGATACATTTTTTCAAATCTTCGATAACGTTTATAATGTTCAGTTGGGGGGTGTTATAGATTGGGATTGAGTTTTGCATTGGGTTCGGGGCTGAGTTTGTTATTTGTGGAAGGTTTTTGGTTGCCTGATTTAAGGTTGTTCGTTGTTTCACTACATCAGAAAATTTTAGCTCTGGGGCGTATTTGCGGCTTATATGGGCAATTCGATTTATCTTTGGTTCCTTAGCTTTGTTCATTTTCTCGGCTAGCCTTTTACGCAGCTTTACGAGTTTGGCGCATCCCTTGTATGACGCGGGGTGTCCGTAATTTTTGCAGTTTATTTTTAGATTACAGTTTAGATTACAGTTAATTTAACTGGCGTTAAAATTAGGCTTTTCGTTTAATTTTCCATTAAATTCCAGAGCTTTTCTCCGTATCTCTGCTCCTATCATTTCTATGATTTTTCTTTTTTTTTTCTTTTTTTTTGTACATCGTATGTACCAATGGTAAAGAACTCTGTCTAAATCTGTTTTCAGTGACCTTGTTAAATATTTCGTGGAACGACTAGCATTCATTGTGCTGGTCGTGAAATATTTTTTAATCTCTTCTCTGTGTGTATATACATGGTGGTTTGTAACTAGTGGTACAAGCGGAAAGGGGGTGATTCTACGCGAAAGAAGAAGTCGAAAATATAGA
>NW_025219676.1:0-1572 GCF_014825855.1 Bombus pyrosoma | reverse complement strand
TACGTTGTAACCTATAACGTTGAATAGTATTACGTTATAACGTATAACGCTATACAGTATTACGTTATAACGTATAACGTTATATACTATTACGTTATAACGTTTAACGTTATATAGTATTACGTTATAACGTATAACGTTATATGGTTATACGTTATAACGTATAACGTTATGTAGTATTAGGATATAACAAATAACGTTATGTAGCATTACGTTATAACGTATAACGTTATATGCTTATACGTTATAACGTATAACGTTATATAGTATTACGTTATAACGTATAACGTTATATAGTATTACGTTATAACGTATAACGTTATGTAGTATTAGGATATAACAAATAACGTTATGTAGCATTACGTTATAACGTATAACGTTATATGCTTATACGTTATAACGTATAACGTTATATAGTAGTACGTTATAACGTATAACGTTATATAGTATTACGTTATAACGTATAACGTTATGTAGCATTAGGTTATAACGTATAACGTTATGTAGTTTTACGTTTTAACGTATAACGTTATGTAGCATTAGGTTATAACGTATAACGTTACATGGAACTACGTTATAACGTATAACGTTATATAGTATTACGTTTTAACGTGTAACGATATGTAGTATTACGATATAACGTATAACGTTATATAGTATTACGTTATAACGTATAACGTTATATAGTATTGCGTTATAACGTATAACGTTATATAGTATTACGTTATAACGTATAACGTTATGTAGTATTACGATATAACAAATAACGTTATGCAGCATTACGTTATAACGTACAACGTTGTGGAGTATTACGATATAACAAATAACGTTATGTATCATTACGTTATAACGTATAACCATATAACGTTATACGTATAACGTTGTGTAGTATTACGATACAACGTATAACGTTGTGTAGCATTACGTTATAACGTATAACGTTATGTAGTATTACGATATAACGTTTAACGTTATATAGTATTACATTATAACGTGTAACCTTATATGAAATTACGTTTTAACGTATAACGTTTTATGAAATTACGTTATAACGTGTAACGTTATGTGGTATTACGATATAACGTATAACGTTATGTAATATTACGTTATAACGTATAACGTTATATAGCATTACGTTATAAGGTATAACGTTATATAATATCACGTTTTAACGTGTAACGATATGTAGTATTACGATATAACGTATAACGTTATGTAGTATTACGTTATAACGTATAACGTTATATACTATTACGTTGTAACGTTTCACGTTATATAGTATTACGTTATAACGTATAACGTTATATAGTATTACCTTATAACGTATAACGTTATATGTATATACGTTTTAACGTATAACGTAATGTAGTATTACGATATCACATATAACGTTATATAGTATTACGTTATAACGTATAGCGTTATATGGTTATACGTTATAACGTATAACGATATATAGTATTACGTTATAACGTATAACGTTATATAGTATTACGTTATAACGTATAACGTTATGTAGTATTACGATATAACAAATAACGTTATGTAGCATTACGTTATAACGTATAACGT
>NW_025219675.1:0-1462 GCF_014825855.1 Bombus pyrosoma | reverse complement strand
TTTCTTTAAATTTACTAGCATGTTAACTAGTCTTAATAATGTAGTCTACATTTGATTAATCTTTTGTTAGTGTTTTATTTTATTTTATTATTTTTATATTCTTTTTAGTTTATTGTGTGTTAAAATGACTGCTCATGTAATTTACTTATTGTAGTTTTCGTTACGGCACGTGCGTAGCGCGGGACGTGACAACGTTATAACGTAATACTACTTAACGTTACACGTTATGACGTAATACTACTTGACGTTATTATTTATAACGTATTACCATATAGCGTTATACGTTGTAACGTAATACTACATGACGTTATAAGTTATAACGTAATACTACATAACGATATAAGTTAAAACGTAATACTACATAACGTTATACGTTATGACGTAATACTTCTTGACGTTATAATTTATAACGTATTACCATATAACATTATACGTTGTAACGTAATACTACATAACGTTATACGTTATAACGTAATACTACATAACGTTGTACGTTATATCGTAATAGTATATAACGTTATAAGTTATAACGCAATACTACATAACATTGTACGTCATAACGTAATACTACATGATGTTATACCTTATAGCGTAATACTACATGGCGTTATACGTTATAAGGTAATACTACATAACGTTATACCTTACAACGTAGTACTACACAACGTTGTACCTTATAACGTAATACTACTTAACGTTATAATTTATAACGTATTATCATATAACGTTATACGTTGTAACGTAATACTACATAAAATTATACCTTGTAACGTAATACTACATAACGTTATACGTTATATCGTAATAGTATATAACGTTATAAGTTATGACGCAATACTACATAACGTTATACGTTATAACGTAATACTACATAACGGTATACGTTAAAACGTAATACTACATGGCGTTATACGTCATAACGTAATACTACATGATGTTATACCTTATAACGTAATACTACATGAAGCTTTACGTCATAACGTAATACTACATGATGTTATACCTTATAACGTAATACTACATGGCGTTATACGTTATAACGTAATACTACTTAACGTTATACCTTACAACATAATACTACATGACGTTATAAGTTATAACGTAATACTACATAACGTTATAAGTTAAAACGTAATACTACATAACGTTATACGTTATGACGAAATACTACTTGACGTTATAATTTATAACGTATTACCATATAACATTATACGTTGTAACGTAATACTACATAACGTTATATGTTATAACGTAATACTACAGAACGTTATACGTTATAACGTAATACTACATGAAGTTATACGTTATAACGTAATACTACATGATGTTATACCTTATAACGTAATACTACATGGCGTTATACGTTATATCGTAATACTACATAACGTTATACGTTGTAACGTAATACTACATGACGTTATACGTTATATCGTAATAATACATAACGTTATACGTTATAAAG
>NW_025219674.1:0-1260 GCF_014825855.1 Bombus pyrosoma | reverse complement strand
TTATGTGGCGCTACGAGATAACGTATAACGTTATATAGTATTGCGTTATAACGTATAACATTGTTTGGTATTACGATATGACGTATAACGTAATGTGGTATTAGGATATAACGTATATCGTCAAATAGCAATACGATATAACGTATAACGTTATGTGGTATTACGATATAAAGTATAACGTTGTTTGGTATTACGATATGACGTATAACGTAATTTGGTATTAGGATATAACGTATAACGTCATATAGCAATACGATATAACGTATAACGTTATGTGGTATTACGATATAAGGTATAACGTTATGTGGTATTACGATATAACGTATATCGTAATGTAGTATTAGGATACAACGTATAACGTCATATAGCAATACAAGATAACGTATAACGTTATGTGGTATTACGATATAACGTATAACGTTGTTTGGTATTACGATATGACGTATAACGTAATTTGGTATTAGGATATAACGTATAACGTCATATAGCAATACGATATAACGTATAACGTTATGTGGTAGTACGACAGAACGTATAACGTTATGTCGGATTACGATATGACGTATAACGTCATATAGAAATACGATATAACGTTAACGCCATGTGGTATTACAATATGATGTATAACATTATATAGTATTACGTTATACGGTATAACGTAATGTAGTATTAGTATATAACGTATATCGTCATATAGCAATACCATATAACGTATAACGATATGTGGTATTACGATATAACGTATAACGTTGTTTGGTATTACGATATGACGAATAACGTAATGTGGTATTAGGATATAACGTATAACGTCATATAGCAATACGATATAACGTATAACATTATGTGGTATTACGACATAAGGTATAACGTTATGTGGTATTACGATATAACGTATATCGTAATGTAGTATTAGGATATAACGTATAACGTCATATAGCAATAAGATATAACGTACAACGTTATGTGGTATTACGACATAACGATTAACGTTATGAGGTGTTACGCTCTAACGTATAACGTTATGTGGTATTACGTTATAACGTATAACTTTATGTGGTAGAACGATATAAGGTATAACGTTATATAGTATTACGTTATAAGGTATAACGTAATGTAGTATTAGGATATAACGTATATCGTCATATAGCAATACGATATAACGTATAACGTTATGAGGTGTTACGATATGACGTATAACGTTATGTGATATTACGATATAACGTATATTGTTATGTGGCGCTACGAGATAACGTATAACGT
>NW_025219673.1:0-1247 GCF_014825855.1 Bombus pyrosoma | reverse complement strand
TATAACGTAATACTATATAACGTTATACGTTATAACGCAATGGTATATAACGTTATACGTTATATCATATTGCTACGTAACGTTATACGTTATACCGTAATGCTACATAACGCTATAGGTTATAACGTACTGCTATGTAACGTTATACGTTATATCATAATGCTACATAACGTTATACGTTATACCGTAATGCTACATATCGTTATTAGTTATAACCTAATACTACATAACGTTATACGTTATAACGTAATACTATATAACGTTACACGTTATAACGTAATGATACATAACGTTATACGTTATAACGTAATGCTATGTAACGTTATACGTTATATCATAATGCTACATAACGTTAATAGTTATATCGTAATACTATATAACGTTATACGTTATAACGTAATACTATATAACGTTATACGTTATACCGTAATGCTACATAACGTTGTACGTTATAACGTAATGCTACATAACGTTATACGTTATACCGTAATGCTACATAACGTTATTAGTTATAACGTAATACTACATAACGTTATACGTTATAACGTAATACTACATTACGTTATACGTTATATCATAATGCTACATAACGTTATACGTTATACCGTAATGCTGCATAACGTTAATAGTTATATCGTAACACTATATAACGTTATACGTTATAACGTAATACTATATAACGTTATACGTTATACCGTAATGCTACATAACGTTGTACGTTATAACGTAATGCTACATAACGTTATACGTTATACCGTAATGCTACATAACGTTGTACGTTATAACGTAATACTATATAACGTTATACGTTATAACGTAATGCTATATAACGTGATACGTTATATCCTAATGCTACATAAGGTTATACGTTAAATCATAATGCTACATAACGTTATACGTTATACCGTAATGCTACATAACGTTATTAGTTATAACGTAATACTACACAACGTTATACGTTATAACGTAATACTACATTACGTTATACGTTATATCATAATGCTACATATCGTTATACGCTATACCGTAATGCTACATAACGTTATTGGTTATAACGTAATACTACATAACGTTATACGTTATAACGTAATACTATATAACGTTACACGTTATAACGTAATGCTACATAACGTTATACGTTATAACGTACTGCTATGTAACGTTATACGTTATATCATAATGCTACATAACGTTATACGTTATACCGTAATGCTACATAACGTTATTTGTTATAACGTAATACTACA
>NW_025219672.1:0-1072 GCF_014825855.1 Bombus pyrosoma | reverse complement strand
TCGCATCAGTACATATCGTTTTCGTTATATCGTAATGCTACATAACGTTATACGTTATATCGCAACAGTACATATCGTTTTCGTTATATCGTAATGCTACATAACGTTATACGTTATAACGTACTATTATATATCGTTATATGCTATATCGTAAAACTACATAACGTTATACGTTATATCGTAACACTACGTATCGTTATGCGTAATATCGTAATGCTACATAACATTATACGTTATACGGCAATACTACATATCGTTATACGTTATATCGCAACAGTACATATCGTTTTCGTTATATCGGAATGCTACATAACGTTTTACGATATAACGTATTATTATATATCGTTATATGCTACATCGTAAAACTACATAACGTTATACGTTATATCGTAATGCTAGATAACGTTATACGTTATATCGTAATACTACATATCGTTATACGTTATAACGTATTACCATATAACGTTATACGTTAAGTCGTAATACCACATATCGTTATACGTTATATCGTAATACTACATATCGTTATACGTTATAACGTATTACCATATAACGTTATCCGTTATATCGTAATACTATATAGCGTTACACGATATAATGTAATACCACATAACGTTATACGTTATATCGTAATACTGCATATCATAATACGTTATAACGTATTACCATATAACGTTATCCGTTATATCGTAATACTATATGAAGTTATACGTTATATCGTAATGCTACATAACGTTATACGTTATAACGAATTATTACATATTGTTATATGCTATATCGTAAAACTACATAACGTTATACGATATATCGTAATGCTAGATAACGTTATACGTCATAACGTAATACTACATAACGTTATACGTTATAACGTACTATTACATATCGTTATATGCTGTATCGTGAAACTACATAACGTTATACGTTATATCGTAATGCTAGATAACGTTATACGTTATATAGTAACACTACATAACGTTATACGTTATAACGTAATACTATATAACGTTATACGTTATATCGTAATGCTACATTACATTATACGTTATATCGTATTACCATATAATGTTATCCG
>NW_025219671.1:36178-42055 GCF_014825855.1 Bombus pyrosoma | reverse complement strand
GTATGCCAACTCTGGTCTAGGTCAAGACCAGCGTATTTCCAGTATTGCATATTCAAGCATGTACGTTCATCTGATCGTATCTCCGCTGCTATTGGTGATATGTCGACAATTCTATGCCCGTTATACACCACATACGCTGCCTAATAAAGGGCATGACATCCTGTTTGTCCTACCTTAACCTTCGGCGCTATCAAATCCAACGTATTTGCAGCTTTGCATTTTAGGGTTTCAATATTCAACTCAACGTATCTCCGCTGCAACTGTTGATATGTCGATAATTCCATGCGCGTTATTCCTCACATTTACAGCCAAATATACAGTACAACATCCGATTTGCGCTATGTCAACTCTGGTCTAGGTCAAGACCAGCGTATTTCCAGTTTTGCATATTCAAGTTTGAATATTCAATTCAAGGCATCTCAGCTTCTATTGGTGATATGACGATAATGCGATGCACATTATACACCCCATATGCTGCCAAATACAGAGCACGACATTCGGTTTGCGCTACGGCAAATCTGGGCATTGCGAAATCCAGCGCAGTTGCAGGTTTGCATATTCAGGCTTGAACATTCAATAGAACGTATCTCCGCTGCTATCCAAGATATGTCTACAATTCTGAGCGCGCTATACTCCACATATGCTGCCAAACACTGAGCGCGACATCCGGTTTGAGCTATGTCAACTCTGGTCAAGGTTCAGAGCAGCGTATTTCCAGTTTTGCATATTCAAGCATGAATATTCATCTGAACGAATCTCCGCTGCTATAGGTGATATGTCGATAATTTGATGAGCGTTGTACACCTCATATGCTGCAAATACAGAGCACGACATCCGGTTTGAGCTATATCAACTCCGTGCAATGCCAAACCCAACGTATTTGCAATTTTGTATATACAAGCTTTAAATTCATCCGAACATATCTCCGCTGCTATTAGTGATATGTCGACAATTCTATGCCCGTTATACACCACATACGCTGCCTAATGAAGGGCATGACGTCCTGTTTGTCCTACCTTAACCTTCGGCGCTATCAAATCCAGCGTATTTGCAGCTTTGCATTTTAGGTTCTCAATATTCTACTAAACGTATCTCCGCTGCTACTGTTGATATGTCGATAATTCGATGCGCGTTATTCCTCACATTTACAGCCAAATATAAAGCACGTCATCCGGTTTGCGCTTTAACAAGTCTGGTCCAGGTCAAGACCGGCGTAGTTTCAGTTTTACACATTCAAGCATGAATATTCATCTGAACATATCTACGCTGCTATTGCTGATATGTCTACAATTCTGAGCGCGTTATACTTCACATATGCTGCCAAATACGTGGAACGACATCCGGTTTGCGCTACGTCAACTCTTGTCTAGGTTAAGACGAGTGAACTGCCAGTTTTTCATATTAAATCCTGAATATTCATCAGTACTTATCTCCGCTGCTACTGGTGATATGTCGATAATTCGATGCGCGTTGTTAACCGCATATGCTGCCAAATACAGAGGCCGACATTCAGTTTGCGCTACGTCAAATCTGGCCATTGCGAAATCCAGCGCAGTTGCAGCGTTGCATATTCAGGGTTGAATATTCGATAGAACGTATGGCCGCTGCTATTCGAGGTATGTGTACAATTCTGAGCGCGTTATACTCCATATATGCTACCAAATACGTGGTATGACATTCGGTTTGCGCTATGTCAAATCTGGGAAGTGCGAATTCCAGCGCTGTTACAGCTTTGCATATTCAGGCTTGAATATTCGATAGAACGTATGGCCGCTGCTATTCGAGGTATGTGTACAATTCTGAGCGCGTTATACTCCACATATGCTGCCAAATACGTGGGACGACGTCCGGTTTGCGCTATGTCAACTGCGGTACAGGTCAAGACCAGCGTAGTTTCAGTTTTGCATATTCAAACATGAGTATTCATCTGAACATATCTCCGCTGCTATTGGTGATATGTCGATAATTCGATGCGTGTTATACTCCACATATGCCGCCAAATACGTGATACGACATCCGGTTGGCGCTATGTCAAATCTGGCCATGGTCAAGACCAGCGTATTTCCACTTATGCATATTCAAGCTTGAATATTCATATGAACGTATCATCGCTGATATCGGTGATATGCGGATAATTCGATACGCCGATACTCCCCATATGATGCGAAATACGTGGAGCGACATCCGGTTTGCACTGTGCCAATCTGACCAATGCCAAATCCTGCGTATTTCCAGTACTGCACATTCGAGCTTCAATATTCATATGAACGTTTCTCCGCTGCTATTCTCGGTATGTTGATAATTTGCCGCGATTTACACTGTCGACATTCTGTCAAACACGTGGAACGACATCCGGTTTGAGCTATGTCAACTCTGGTCTAGGTCAAGACCAGCGTATTTCCAGTTTTGCATATTCAAGCATGAATATTCATCTGAACGTATCTCCGCTGCCATCCGAGATATGTCTTCAACCCTGCGCGCGTTACACTCCATATATGCTGCGAAATACGTGGAACGACATCCGGTTTGCGCTGTGTCAACTCTTGTGAAGGTTAAGACGAGCGTGTTTCCAGTTTTGAATATTCAAGCTTGTATATTCATCCGAACGTATCTCCGCTGCTTTTGGTGATATGTCGATAATTCTATGCGCGGTATGCACCACATACGTTGCCAAATAGAAGGCATGACATCCTGCTTCTCCTACCTTAACCGTCGGCGCTATCAAATCCAGCGTATTTGCAGTTTTGCATATTCGGGATTCAATATTCAATTCAACGGATCTCCGATGCTATTGATGATATGTCGATAACTCGATGCGCTTTACACAACACATTTGCTGCTGAATACAGAGCACAACAATCGGTTTGCGCCTGGTCATCTCTGGTCTAGGTCAAATCCCGCGTATTTCTACTTTTGCATATTCAGACTTCAATATTCAAATGAATGTTTATCAGCTGCTATTGGTCATATGTCGGCTTCAGAATGCGCGTTATACTCCACTTATGCAGCCAAATACGTGGAGCGACATCTGGTTTGGGCTATGCCAACTCTGGTCTAGGTCAAGACCAGCGTATTTCCAGTATTGCATATTCAAGCATGAATATTCATCTGACGATATCTCCGCTGCTATTGGTGATATGTCTACAATTCAATTCCCGTTATACTCCACATATGCTGCCCAATACGTTGCATAATATCCGGTTTGCGCTATGTTAACTCTGGTCTCGGCCAAGACCAGCGTATTTCCAGTTTTGCATATTCAAGCATAAATATTCATCTGAACGTATCTCCGCTGCAATTGGAGATACGTCTTCCACCCTGTACACGTTATACTCCATATATACTGCGAAATACGAGGAACGACATCCGGTTTGAGCTTTGTCGACTCCGGTCCAGGTCAGGACCAGCGTAGTTACAGTTTTGCATATTCAAACATGAGAATTCTTCGAACATATCTACGCTGCTATTGGTGATATGTCTACAATTCAATGCGCGTTATACTTCACATATGCTGCCAAATACTGGGCGCGACATCCGGTTTGCACTACGTCAACTCTGGTCTAGGTTCAGTGCTGCATATTTCTGTTTTGCATATTCAAGCATGAATATTCATCTGAACGCGTCTCCGCTGATATTGGTGATATCTCGATAATTCGATGCGCGTTATTCACCTCATATTCTGCCAATACAGAGCACGACATACGGTTTGCGCTACGTCAACTCCGGTCTAGTTTAAGACCAGCGCATTTCCAGTTTTACATATTCAAGCTTGAATATTCATCAGAACGTATCTGCGCTGCTATTGCTGACGTATTGATAAATCGATGCGCATTATACTCCACGTATGCTGCCAAATACAGAGCACGACAATCGGCTTGCGCTACGTCAACTCTCGTCCACGTCCAGACCAGCGCACTATATGTTTTGCATATTCAAGCATGAATATTCATCTGAACGTATCTCCGCTGCTATTGGCGATGTGTTGATAATTTGCTGCTACTTACACTCCCGGCATTCCGCCAAATACGTGGAACGACATCCGGTTTGCACTATGTCAACTCTTGTCAAGGTTAAGACGAGCGTGTTTCCAGTTTTGCATATTCAAGCCTGAATATTCATCTGAACATATCTCCGCTGCTATTGGTGATATGCCGATAATTCGATGCGCGTTATACACCACATACGTTGCCAAATAGAGTGCATGACATCCTGTTTGTCCTACCTTAACCTTCGGTGCTAACAAAACCAGCGTATTTGCAGTTATGCATATTCGTGATTCAATATTCAATTCAACGTATCTCCGCTGCTATTGGTGATATGTCGATAATTCGAAGCGTGTTGTACTCCACACATGCCGCCAAATACGTGATACGACACCCGGTTTGCGCTATGTCAACTCTGGTCTAGGTGAATACCAGCGTATTTTCAGTTTTGCATATTCAAGCCTGAATGTTCATCTGAACATAACTACGTTGCTATTGGTGATGTCTACAATTCAATGCGCGATATACTTCTCATATCCTGCCAAATACAGAGCACGACATCCGGTTTGCGTTATGTCAACTCTGGTCTTGGTTCAGAGCAGCGTATTTCCAGTTTTGCATATTCTAGCTTGATTATTCATCTGAACGTATCCCCGCTGATATTGGTCATATGCGAACAATACCGTGCGCTTTATACTCCCCATATGATGTGAAATACGTGGAGCGACATCCGGTTTGCACTGTGTGAAATCTGACCACTGCCAAATCCTGCGTATTTCCAGCATTGCACATTCGGACTTCAATATTCATCTGAACGTATCTCCACTGCTATTGGCGATGTGTTGATAATTTGTCGCGATTTACACTCCCGACATTCCGCCATATACGTGGAACGACATTCGGTTTGCACTATGTCAAGTCTTGTCAAGGTCAAGACCAGCGTATTTCCAGTTTTGCATATTGAAGCATGAATCTTAATTTGAACATATATCCGCTGTTATTGGTGATATGTCGATAATTCGATGCGCGTTATTCACTACATATCCTGCGAAATACAGAGCACATCCTGCCGTTTACGCTATGTCATCTCTGAAACCGGTCAAATCCAATGTACTTACTGTTCTGCTAATTCAGGCTTGAATATCCTATTGAAGGTATCTCCGCTGCTATTGGTGACATGTCCATAATTCGTTACGCTTTACACTACACATTTGGTGTCAAATACAGTGCACAACAATCGGTTTCCGCCACGTCATCTCTGGTCTAGGTAAATATCAGCGTAGTCCCAACGTTGCATATTCCAGATTGAATAGTCAATTCATGGTACCTCCGCCGCTATTCGTGATATGTTGACAATTCGATGCGCCTTGTTAGTCACATTTGCTGCAAAGTACAGGAGCACATCCTCTTGCTTACGCTGTGAAAACTCTGGTCCCGGACAAATCCAATGCAATTACATGTAAGCATATTCAAGCTTTAATATTCAATTGAACGTATTACCGCTGCTATCTTAGATTTGCCGACAGATCGATGTGCCATACACTCCACATTTGCTGCCAAATACAGAGCACGACATCCGGTTTGCACCATGTTAACTCTAGTCTAGGTCAAAACCAGCGTATTTCCAGTTTTGTATATTCAAGTTTGAATATTCAGTTCAAGGTGTCTCAGCCTCTATTGGCGATATGTCGATAATTCGATGCGCATTATACTCCACAGATGCTACCAAATACAGAGCACGACATCCGGTTTGAGCTATATCAACTCCGGGCAATGCCAAACCCATCGTATTTGCAGCTTTGTATATTCAAGCTTGTATATTCATCTGAACGTATCCCCGCTGATATTGGTAATATGCGGATAAATCGATGCGCTTTATACTCCCCATATGATA
>NW_025219671.1:34653-35678 GCF_014825855.1 Bombus pyrosoma | reverse complement strand
AACTTTGGTCTAGGTCAAATCCTGTGTATTTGCAGTTTTGCATATTTCTGCTACAATATTCAATTGATCATGTATCCCCTGCTATTAGCGATATGTTGGCATTTCTATGCGCCCGATACTTCACAAATGCTGCCAAATACAGAGCACGACATCCGGTCTGCGCCATGACAACTTTGGTCTAGGTCAAATCCTGTGTATTTGCAGTTTTGCATATTCATGCTACAATATTCAATTGATCATGTACCTCCTGCTATTGGTAATATGTTGGCATTTCGATGCGCGTGATACTTCACAAATGCTGCCAAATACAGAGCTCGACTTCCGGTTTGCGCTACGTCAACTCTGGTCTAGGTTAAGACTAGCGCATTTCCCGTTTTCCATATTCATGCTTGAATATTCATTTGGACGTATTTCCACTGCATTTAGTGATATGTCGATAATTCGACGCGCGTTATACTCCACATATGCTGCGAAATACGTGGAATGACATCCGGTTTGCGCTATGTCAACTATGGTCCAGGTCAAGACCAGCGTAGTTTCAGTTTTGCATATTCAATCATGAGTATTCATCTGAACATATCTCCTCCGCTTTTGGTGATATGTCGATGATTCTATGCGCGTTATACGCCTCATATGTTGCCAATACAGAGCACGGTATCCGGTTTGCGCTAAGTCAGGCCTGCTCTGGGTCAAATCCCGCGTATTTATACCTTTCCATATCCAGACTTCAATATTCAAATGAATGTTCCTCTGCTGCTATTGGTCATCTGTCGGCATTAGAACGCGCGTCATACTCCCCATATGCTGCCAATACAGAGCACGACACTCGGGTTGCACTACGTCAGCTCTGGTCAGGGTTAAGACCAGCGTATTACCAGTTTTGTTTATTAAAGCTTTAATATTCATTTGGACGTACCTCCGCTACTATTGGTGATATGTCGACAATTCAATGTGCCTTATAGGCCACATTTGCCGCCAAATACAGAACACGACATTCGGTTTGCGCTATTTCAAGTCTGATCTAT
>NW_025219671.1:27272-34153 GCF_014825855.1 Bombus pyrosoma | reverse complement strand
GGTGACTGTAGCTACGTTCGGTGACTCGTTATGTCACTTCGAGCCCAAGCCCATCGTCATAAACATTGCGTACCCATGCAAATATATCTTAGTTTTATTACTTAAGTGTAGCTATAGTGAAAATCTGGGTTATGGTATTGGGGCTTTCCCAAACATTCCAAAAGGGAGGCCCCGATATACTTCCATCTCCGACACGGCCATCCTGTCAATCACCCGTCCTCAGGTGCATCTAAGATATTGTGCTTCCACAACATTAAACTCAATACAACGGATATTATTTACCATTTAATTAGATGTTCCATATGACCCGAGGGTCCAGTTCGACAACAATATTTTGTTCGGAGGTTTGACGAGCAAAGAAATAAAAGAGAACAAAAACTAGTAACATTTTACTTAGTATTCAAAGTGCTAGTTGCATCCTGTGGGTTATCAGTCCGATCATAATTACATGATGGACCATTCTCTATTCCGTACCCAATTGAATCTCGCTTTCCAAATCGCACGACCACACAGAGTTCCCCTACATTGTCGCTCCGAACACATGTGAAATCCATCACAAGGTCACATAGACCTTCCATCACATGTTCCCCCGAAGCACGAGTGCTACACACACCGCCTCACTGAGCTTCACCATAGTGTCGTCCCGAAGCACGAATGCTGCACACACAGCCTCACTAAGCTTCACCACATTGTCGCCTGGTCGCACGAGTGCTACACACACGGCCTCACTGAGCTTCACGTTGGGCGATATCTGAAACCTTGCGCATATTGTATCACGATAATGTCTATGTGTATATGCTCGAATCGGCCTGCTAACTCTCCCAATATTCCGACGGCAGCGGATACATGCCTGCTGACCTTACATTGCTGGCACGGGATACATTGCCGTGTCTCTGGATGAGAAAGCACGTGTAACGAATTAAATACATTGTATCGCAGAGGTTTCGGAACATACGATCGCACGGTTTCACCAGATATATTGTAGTATATTTCTACATCTTGGTCGGGAAATAGTATCTTTTTTAGTCGTAACGCGCGGCTAAAAAAGATACGATTGGCGGAGTTGACGATTCTGCAAAACTCGGTATCGTTTTCTTGCGCGGCTGCTAAAGTTCGATGGTCAACCGATTTCCCTATTGATTCGACCAGGGATAAAGTGTCGGCTACATTGTTATCTAGCCCCTTTATATACCGGATGTCTGTTGTAAATTGCCCGATATAGTCTAGGTATCGAAATCGTCGCGGCGAACACTTCTCTAGGTTCCGGTTAAACGTATATGTCAAGGGCTTATGATCGGTATATATCGTGAAATTTCGGCCTTCCACGGCATGCCGAAAGCGTTTTATCGTGGTGTACATCGCGAGTAGTTCGCGGTCATACGCACTATATTTTCTCTGCGCGGTGGTCAATGATTTCGTAGCGAACCCTAGTGGCTGCCATTCGTCGTTCACGCGATGTTGCAATACTGCCCCCTTTGCGTAGTCGGACACGTCTACATCGAGGCTGACGGGCGCGTCTTGTGTCGGATGAGCTAGCATCGTTGCGTCCGCCAGGGCACGTTTGCACTCGCTGAAACTGTTTTCGGCTTGTTCCGACCACTCGACGGGCGCGCTGCCATTTTTCGCACCTTTTAGCAGGTCGTTGAGCGGCTGAAGTATTTTCGCGGCCCTCGGTATGAAACGTCGGTAGAAGTTGATCATGCCGAGGGACCGACGTAGCTGTTTAATGTCCGCGAGCTTCGGAACATTCACGACTGCTTCCACTCGCTCGGCTAGCGGCTTAATTCCGTCGGAGTTTACCGTATATCCGAGGAATGTGATTTCGTGTGCGCCGAATTCGCATTTTGCAGATTTGGTTTCTACGGATCACCAACTAGTGAGGCGGTTGAACAGGGCTCGCAAATGTTCGCAATGGTGTTTTTCATCTTCCGAAGCTATGGGGAAATCGTCTATATACGCGTAGATGAAATCGAGACCGCGCGTGATTTCGTCGATGAATCGCTGACACGTTTGCGCGGCGTTCCAAAGTCCGAATATCGTGTTTGTCGCTTCGAAAAGTCCGAAAGATGTCGTAATCGCGGTTATTTCAACATCTTCCGACGCTATCTGAATTTGATGATATGCGCAAACAAGGTCGATTTTCGAGAAGGTGCTCTTAGACGTGTAGACGTTGTGCGAAGTGTTCCATGTGTGACGGCGTGTACCTGTCAGGTATGGAGCGAGCGTTCAACGCACAGTAGTCGCCACATAGTCGCAGGTGTCCGTCCTTCTTCGGTACGACGTGCAGGGGCGATGCCCACGTGCTTTTCGATGGTCGCATCACGCCCTGCTCGATCATCATTTCGAACTCCGTCTTAATCTGTTTAAGTTGGTCAGGTGCGAGCCGACAGGGTTTGCTGTAGACAGGCGGGCCAGGTGTGGTTTCGATGTGGTGTACCACGCCGTGTCGAGTCTTCTCCCGTCCGAAAGCCGGTGGGTGGGATAGGTCGGGACATTTGGCAAGGAGTCGGTGATACGTCGACTTTCCGATGACTGTCTTGATCGACGCCTTCTGGTTCGTGACCGTGTATCCTCTCGCCGACCGATTCGAGGTAGAGTCTATGAGGCGTTTATTCCTTACGTTCACCCACAATTCGAAATGACTAAGAAAGTGCACACCGATGATAGGTGTGTAAACGTCCGCTATTATGAAACGCCATTTCATCGCTCTACGCAATGCCAAGTGAAGGGACACCAGGGTGGTGTCGTCGGTCGCGATGCGTGACCCATTACCCGCGAACAATTAGTATGTATCTTGGTTCGCGGGCCCGCGTACTTTGTTGCGCGGGAACACACATACGTCGGCACCGGTGTCGACTAGCAAAGAGATTTTTGAACTCCTGTCCCTCACGAACATGCGGCGGGATACTAGGCCGTCGTCGCTTGCTGCGTTTACGAACGGCCAGGCTCGTTTCCCTGATTCCAGGTGCATGGTGAACGGCACTTCGTCGCGCGTGCTCGGAACGTCGCGTGATAATTAGCAAAGACCGGTGTTCCGCGACTTTTCTCCCGGGCGCCGTCTGTGCCATCTCGAGTTCGGACTTTGATAGCGGCGTCGGTCGAGGCGCAGGGCCTCGATTCGTGCTTCTATTCGGGAGAGTCTGTCGTTCAACGATCCTGGGGTGCAACTTCGCTGTTCACCTCCCGTTCTTTTGGTTTCGATTACGGCGACCTTCTGTCTTCTCAGCTAATGCGATTCGCAGATGAGGTCGGCCGCCTGCGTCAACTTCTCTGCGTCGGTATCGCCCACTGTGGCCAGGGCGTGATCAAGGTACTCCGGGAGTCGCTCCCTCCAGAGCGTGAGCAGAAAATCATCCGGCACGGAGGGGCTGGCTAGTGTCCTTAGATGCTGGTAGAATTGGGATGGTTTCCCGTCGCCAATCTCTTCGGAGGTCACCTCCGAGTGACCTCACGCCGGCTGTATCGGCCAGCTCTAGGATGATATCGCCTTTTTATTTTTCGTATCGTTCAGCCTTCTGCGTCCTCCGCCTCGCGTCCTCGATATGCCGTGGGTACTGGCCGCCGAGGTACCTGGCGAGGGCCAGGAACTTCCGCTTGTCGTCGGTGAGATCCAAGTCTTCGAATTTCATCTCCAACGGCGCGAACCACGCCGAGATCTCCGCAGGCTGCAACGGGGGCATGTTGATAATTTGAGGGGCACGTTGCGTGCCGTTCACGATCTCGTCGGTTTCTGCCATGGCGCAGATCACTATCTCAGTATCACTATCACGGTCACCTCTTTTAAATTCGCGATCACGCCATGGTTACCAATTTGAGGAGGATAGGTCGTGGTAGGTACTGAAAGAACACTAGAATATGTCCAACAACAAAGATGCTTATTCAATGCATACACTTGGCGTACAACTCGTGGTTACAGCTACCGGTTCGCGGTTCACGGAGAATAGTTCTACTATTGCGGACGTGCGGTGTCCCAGGATAGGGGATGATCGGATTCGTCGAGGAATGTTTTGGTTCGAAATGTGATGAAAGTGGATGTTGCTGTTAATTGGTTAATTTGTGTTTGAATGTTGGAGAATAGTGCTGATCGCCCTTGAGAGAAAGTTGCTAGCGGGAAGCATCGTACGTGCGGAAAACAGACTTCCCGTATTTTCCGTGGTATGTGAGGGCAAAGACTATTTGTTCCTTTGGAGAATCTTAGCTAAACAAATCGTAAGGTTTGTAGCGGGTCCTCGAGCTAGCTGAAAATATTTCGTGAGGATGTGCCGACATTTGGCAATCATCTCGCCCGAAGGACAGGGTCTTTGTGTAGCGAGTCACGGGACAGAAACCGAAGAAGTTTACTGTGGAGTGCCGCTACATAGTAAAAGTCTGGACTAGGGTATTGGGACTTTCCCAAACATTCCAAAAGGGAGGCCTCGATGTCCTTTCATCTCCGACATATGTTTCAGATAGTTCATAAGTACCTATACTTGAGCACATAAGATATATATTTCTTTATAAAGGACGTGAATCAAATATTGATGTTAGGAAGCAAGGGAATGTAGACGCAGGTACTGAAACTTATTCTATTATGGGAGCAGCTGCTACAAACAGTCATCTAAGCATTTTAACTAAAGACAAATTGTATCGGCTAAATATTTATTATATAACTATAAATTAAATTACACAATCATATGGTACAGTTCAATGTTGTCATTCATTCCAATAATAATTCTTACA
Organism: Bombus pyrosoma; assembly: GCF_014825855.1. Lineage (NCBI taxonomy): Eukaryota > Metazoa > Arthropoda > Insecta > Hymenoptera > Apidae > Bombus > Bombus pyrosoma. Next base: position 29,434 of record NW_025219671.1, on the reverse strand, counting down.
ATAACATAACATAACATAAATACAATAACAAAACAGTTATTATATACAATACCGTATATCATTTGTGGGAGTATAATACCAAATGGCATTGTAATTGAACCACGCAGAAGACAAACTGATTAATTATATCTTCCGATATTAACTCTATTTACATAGAAATATAATGCTAAATACGAAAATATATCATACGTATTGCATATCTGAAATAACAGTCAACTTAACGAAATTAATCTGTTTGACTTCTATGAGGCTCAAGTCATGTGTCGATATATGTACAGTCTGCAGTTTTAATATTCTAGACGTTTATACACCGTGACGAAATAGCATCCAAGAAACGTGTTAAAACATGTGTAGAAAATACATGAATCAGACTGAGAAACCACTCCGCACTTTCGTCACTAACTTCGACACAACCGTCGCCAACTAGTCGCAGAGTGAGGCTGACCGAAGCGGCCCAGAGGCGACGCCAACGTAGCCCAAGCGGCTACTACCCCGCCATCTATAGTAACCCGACAGCAAAGGATAATGCTTGAATTCGTTGTTCCCTAAATGTAGAATTTATTTACATCAACAATAAATATAATGTACAAAAATTTATAATAATTTATAATACAGTTTATTATAACATGTAAATTATATTAATGATCTGACGAACGCAATTTGAGAAAGGAAAACATGGCGACCATTATGGCCGATGCGATACTAACTCTACATCCGGTTGACATCAACTTACACCAGCGTACCAACACAATGACGCATACGCTTCAAAACTTTTGTCGAAATTTTAATGTTTTAATGAAAAACTTCTCGTTATCATAATATCTAACTGACAGACATGCACCATTTATAATAGAATATAACATATAAATTTCGTAGTTAAGAATTACTCAATGTTTCCAATTTAATTCATAAATGCAATAATTTTTCTAACGAAATAAGCCATTTATTTATCGTTCCGGTTTTTAATATGACATTTATATGTCGTGTTATCTTTATGATTAGGGTTGGGGTTAGGGGTGCGAAACGAATCTTCGTTTTAGACATTGGACATTGTTGTTATGAAATCGAGAAGATATTGACCAGTGCAGATATGATTATTACAGATATCGACAAGTAACCGTGGCAATTAAACACTCGAGACGCTAATGGCAATGATCCTAGGTTCAATAACGAATCCGCGGTCAACGGGATAACAAAATGCGCTTTCTTCCAAATTGCAAGTCGTACTCAAGTTCCTTGTTCACGGTACTAGTGTTACTCAACTAACTCTTTGTTAAAACATAGAATACCCACCGAGCGCAAAGTCACTATGCAACTTGCTAATGCGACCTCGCGATAGAATGACCTTCCGTCACGGTAATGCTGCAGAAGAAAACTATATCGGGATGTGTCTAAGGACACGAGATCATCGGATTCGTGGAGCGATGCCTTCGTTCGAGAAGTGAGGGAAATTGACGTTGCTCTTAATTGGTCAATTTCCATATCGGTGGTTAGAAAAGGATGCTAGCCGCCCTGGAGAGAAAGTTGCTAGCGGGAAGCGCCGTTACTGCGAAAGTAGGCTTCCCGCTAACGTAAGTCGTAACAATCCTATGTACAATGCAAAATCTTGCCTAGACTCTATTCCTATAATCAATGGACAAGACGATATAGGAGTAGAAGGGTTTATTAAACGGGTGAGAGAAGCTCGAGCTGAATGTCGAGAAAAACGCGCAATATTACGTCTAATTTTAACACAAAGAATCATCGGAGAAACAGAACGCAGTATCCGCTACATCGGAATCGAGAATTATGAAGACCTGTTTGAAAACCTCGGAAAATTTGTATCCGTGAGTATTACATCTAATGGAGCTCGTGAGAAATTGCAACGTACGCGACAAAATTTTAACGAATCCGTACACAGATATGTGAAAAGGTTCCGACTCAACCTCAACGAACTGATATACGCACTCCAACACGAATTTCGCGATCCAATACGTCGAGCAGTTGCTATAGATCTTGAAACTGAACGTGCCACCAAAGTCTTTATTCTAAATTTGAAACCCGAAATAGAAATACGTACATCGGCTGCAAGACCGGAGAATCTCAAAGCAGCACAAGATACAACTTTCGAGGCAGAGTTATTTATAGGGGAAATCGAACGTAACAAAAACATAGTAAGAGAA
>NW_025219671.1:24456-26772 GCF_014825855.1 Bombus pyrosoma | reverse complement strand
TGCGCGTTATACACCCCATATGCTGCCAAATACAGAGCACGACATTCGGTTTGCGCTACGGCAAATCTGAGCATTGCGAAATACAGCGTAATTGTACTTTTGTATATTCATGCTTCAATATTCAATTAACCGTGTATTTGCTGCGATACGACATATGTCGATAACTCGATGCGCGTGGTGCTTCACAAATACTGCCAAATACAGTGCGCGACATCCGGTTTGCGCTATGTCAACTCTGGTCAGGGTTAAGACCAGCGTATTACTAGTTTAGCATATTAAAGCATTAATATTCATCTGAACGTACCTCCGCTACTATTGGTGATATGTCGACAATTCAATGAGCATTATAGGCCACATTTGGCGGCAAATACAGGGCACGACATTCGGTTTGCGCTATGTAAAGTCTGATCTAGGTCAAATTCTGTGTATTTGCACTTTTGCATATTCAGGCTGCAACATTCAATAGGACATATCTCAGCTGCTATTCGTCATATGTCGGCATTTCAATGCGCGTTATACTTCACAAATGCTGCCAAATACAGAGCACGACATCCGGTCTGCGCCATGACAACTTTGGTCTAGGTCAAATCCTGTGTATTTACAGTTTTGCATATTCATGCTACAATATTCAATTGATCATGTACCTCCTGCTATTGGTAATATGTTGGCATTTCGATGCGCGTGATACTTCACAAATGCTGCCGAATACAGAGCACGACATCCGGTTTGCGCTACGTCAACTCTGGTCTAGGTTAAAACCAGCGTAGTTACAGCTTTGCATATTCAGACTGCAATATTCATTTGGACGTACATCCGCTACTATTGGTGATATGTCGGCATTTCAATGCGCGTGATACTTCACATATGCTGCCAAATACTGGGCGCGACATCCGGTTTGCGCTACGTCAACTCTGGTTTAGGTTCAGGGCAGCGTATTTCCAATTTTGCATATTCAAGTTGGAATATTCAATTCAAGGTATCTCAGCGGCTATTGGTGATATGTCGATAAGTTGATGCGATTTATGCTCTCCATTTGCTACCAAATACAGCGCACGGCATCCGGTTTGCGCTATGTCAGCTCTGGGCAATGCGAAATCCAGCGTATTTGCACTTTTGTATATTCATGCTTCAATATTCAATTAACCGTGTATTTGCTGCTATTCGTCATATGTCGGCATCACGATGCGCGTTATACTTCACATTTGCAGCAAAGTACAGCGCACATCCTCTTGTTTACGCTGTAAAAAATCTGGTCCTTTACAAATCCAATGCAATTACATTTAAGCATATTCAAGCTTTAATATTCAATTGAACGTATTACCGCTGCTATTTCAGATTAGCCGACAAATCGATGTGCCATATACTCCACATTTGCTGCCAAATACAGAACACGACATCCGGTTTGCACTCTGTTAACTCCGGTCTAGGACAGGACCAGCGTAGTTCCAGTTTTGTATAATCAAGTTTGAATATTCAATTCAAGGTATCTCAGCCTCTATTGGTAATATGTCGATAATTCCATGCGCATTATGCTCCACATATGCTACCAAATACAGAGCACGACATCCGGTTTGAGCTATATCAACTCCGGGCAATGCCAAATCCAGCGTATTTCCAATTCTGTATATACAAGCTTTATATTCATCCGAACATATCTTCGCTGCTATTAGTGATATGTCGACAATTCTATACGCGTTATACACCACATACGTTGCCTAATAATGGGCATGACATCCTGTTTGTCCTACCTTAACCTTCGGCGCTATCAAATCCAGCGTATTTGCAGTTTTGCGTATTCGGGTTTCAATATTCAATTCAACGTTTCTCCCCTGCTATTGGTGATATGTCGATAATTCGATGCGCGTTATACACCACATATGCTGCGAAATACAAAGCACAACATCCGGTTTGAGCTATATCAACTCTGGGCAATGCCAAACCCATCGTATTTGCAGCATTGTATATTCAAGCTTGTATATTCCTCTAAACGTATCTCCGCTGCTACTGGTGATATGTCGATAATTAAATGCACGTTGTACACTACACATGCTGCCAAATATAGAGCACAACATCAGGTTTGAGCTACGTCATTTCTGGGCAACGCCAAACCTAGCGTGTTTGCAATTTTGCACATTCGGTCTTCAATATTCATCTGAACGTATCCCCGCTGATATTGGTGATATGTCGATAATTCGATGCGCGTTATACTTCACATTTGCAGCCAAATACAGCGCTCATCCTGCTCTTTACGCTGTGTCAACTCCAATTTGGGTCAAATCCAATGTAATTACTGTTCTGCTTATTCAGGGTTGACTA
>NW_025219671.1:22792-23956 GCF_014825855.1 Bombus pyrosoma | reverse complement strand
ACATTCGGTCTTCAATATTCATCTGAACGTATCCCCGCTGATATTGGTGATATGTCGATAATTCGATGCGCGTTATACTTCACATTTGCAGCCAAATACAGCGCTCATCCTGCTCTTTACGCTGTGTCAACTCCAATTTGGGTCAAATCCAATGTAATTACTGTTCTGCTTATTCAGGGTTGACTATTCCATTGAAGGTTTCTCTGCTGATACTGGTGATATGTCCATAATTCGATGCGCGTTATACTCCACATATGCTGCCAGTAAAGAGCACGACATTCGGTTTGCGCTATATCAACTATGATCCCTGTTAAGTTCAGCGGTGTTGCGCTTTTACATATTCTGTCTTAAATATTCAAATCAACGTATCTCCGCTCCTACTGAAGAGATGTCAATAATCCCACGCGCATTATAGTCCACATTTACTACCACATACATTGCACGACATCCGGTTTGCACTATGTCAAGTCTTGTCTAGGTCAAGACCAGCGTTGTTTCAGTTTTGCATATTCAATCATGAATGTTCATCTGAACATATCTCCGCTGCTATTGGTGATATGTCGATAATACGATGCGCGTTATACTCCACATATGCAGCCAAATACAGAGCATGACATCCGGTTTGCGCTACGTCAACTCTTGTCAAGGTTAAGACGAGCGTGTTTCCAATTTTGTATATACAAGCTTTATATTCATCCGAACATATCTCCGCTGCTATTAGTGATATGTCGACAATTCTATGCGCGTTGTACACCACATACGCTGCCTAATATAGGGCATTACATCCTGTTTGTCCATCCTGAACCTTCGACGCTATCAAATCCAGCGTATTTGCAGCTTTGCATATTAGGGTCTCAATATTCAACTCAACGTATCTCCGTTGCTATAGTTGATATGTTGATAATTCGATGCGAGTTATCCCCCATTATGCTGCGAAATGCACGGAGCGAAATCCGAACTGCGCCACACCAACTCTGGGTATTGCCATATCCAGCTTGTTTGCAATTTTGCATAAGCGCGCTTCAATGTTCAATTGAAAGTTTCTAATCTGCTATTGGTCATATGTCGGTATTTCGATGAGCGTTGTAGACCACATTTGCTGCCAAATATAGAGCACGACATCCGATTTGCGCTATGTCAACTCTGGTCTAGGTCAAGACCAGC
>NW_025219671.1:15888-22292 GCF_014825855.1 Bombus pyrosoma | reverse complement strand
GTTATAACGTATAACATTATATAGCATTACATTATAACGTGAAATGTTGTGTAGTATTACGATATAACGTATAACGTTATGTAGTATTACGATATAACGTATAACGATATGTAGTATTAAGAGATAACGTATAACGTTACTTAGTATTACGATATAACGTATAACGATATGTAGTATTACGAAATTACGTATGACGATACGTAGTATTACCTTATAACGTATAACATTATATAATATTAGGATATAACGCATAACGTTATGTAGCATTACGATATACCGTATAATGTTATGTACTATTACGTTATAACGTATTACGATATGTAGAATTACGATACAACGTATAACGGTATGTAGTATTAAGATATAACGTATAACGTTATGTACTATTACGTTATAACGTTTAACGATATGTAGCATTACGATATAACGTATAACGATATGTAGTATTAAGATATAACGTATAACGTTATGGATTATTATGTTACAACATATAACGCTCTGTAGTATTACCTTATATCGTATAAGGTTATATAGTATTAGGATATAACCTATAACGTTATGTAGCATAACGATATAAGGTATAACGTTATGTAGAAATACAATATAACGTATAACCATATGTAGTATTAAGATATAACGTATTACGTTATGTACTATTACGTTTTAACGTATAATGCTATGTAGTATTACCTTATAGCGTGTAACGTTATATAGTATTACGATTTAACGTATAACGTTATGTAGTATTACTTTATAGCGTATAACGTTACGTGGCATTACGTTATATCGTATAGCGTTACGTAATATTACGATATAATGTATAACGATATGTAGTATTACGGTATAACGTATTACGTTATATGGTAATACGATATGACGTATAACGATATGTAGTATTACGATATAACGTACAACGATCTGTAGCATTAAGATATAACGTATCACGATATGTACCACTACGTTTTAACGTACAACGCTATGTGGTATTACCATATATCGTATAAAGTTATATAGTATTACGATAAAACGTATAACGTTATGTAGCATTACGATTTAACGTATAACGTTATGTAGTATTACGTTATAGCGTATAACGTTACACAGCATTACGTTATATCGTATAACGTTACGTATTATTACGTTTTAACGTATAACGTTATGTAGTATTACGATATAACGTATAACGATATGTAGTATTAAGATAAAACGTATAACGTTATGTAGTATTACGTTATAACGTATAGCGCTATGTAGTATTACCTTATAACATCTAACGTTATATGGTAATACGATATAACGTACAACGTTATGTAGCACTACGATATAGCGTATAACGTTACGTAGTATTACGATATAACGTATAACGATATGTATTCTTACGATATAACGCATAACGATATGTAGTATTAAGATATAACGTATAACGTTATGTACTATTACGTTATAACGTATAAAGCGATGTAGCATTACAGTATAACGTATTACGTTATATGGTATTACGATATAACGTATAACGATATGTAGCATTACGGTATAACGTATTACGTTATATGGTATTACGATATAAGGTATATCGTTATGTACTGTTACGTTATAACGCATAATGCTATGTAGTATTACCTTATGGCGTGTAACGTTATGTAGTACCACGATATAACGTATAACGATATGTAGTATTTAGATATAACGTATAACGATATGTAGCATTACAGTATAACGTATTACGTTATACGGTAATACGATATAACGTGTAACGATAAGTAGTATTAAGATACAACGTATAAGGTTATGTAGCATTACGATATAACGTATAACGTTATGTACTATTACGTTTTAACGTATAACGCTATGTAGTATTACTTTGTAACGTATAACGTTATATAGTATTACTATATAACGTATAACGTTATGTAGCATTACGATTTAACGTAGAACGTCGTGCAGTATTACGTTATAGCGTATAACGTTACGTAGCATTACGTTATATCGTATAACGTTACGTAATATTACGTTATAACGTCAGACGTTATGTAGTACTACGTTATAACGTATAACGTTATATGGTATTACGATATAAGGTATAACGTTATGTGGTATTACGATATAACGTATAACGATATGTAGTATTACGATATTACGTATGACGATATGTAGTATTACGTTATAGAGTATAGCGTTACGTAGCATTACGTTATATCATATAACGTTACATAATATTACGTTATAACGTAAGACGTTATGTAGTACTACGTTATAACGTATAACGTTAAATGGTATTACGATATGACGTATAACGATATGTAGTATTACGATATAACGTATAACGATCTGTAGCATTAAGATATAACGTATCACGATATGTACTATTACGATTTAACGTATAACGCTATGTGGTATAACCATATATCGTATAACGTTATATAGTATTACGATATAACGTATAACGTTATGTAGCATTACGATTTAACGTATAACGTTATGTAGTATTACGTTATAACGTATAACGTTATGTAGTATTACGATATAACGTATAACGATATGTAGTATTAAGATACAACGTATAACGTTATGTATTATTACGTTACAACGTATAACGCTATGTAGCATTACGGTATAACGTATTACGTTATATGGTATTACGATATAACGTATAACGTTATGTAGCATTACGATATAACGTATAACGATATGTAGCATTACGGTATAACGTATTACGTTATATGGTATTACGATATAAGGTATAACGTTATGTACTGTAACGTTATAACGCATAATGCTATGTAGTATTACCTTATAGCGTGTAACGTTATGTAGTACCACGGTCTAACGTATAACGATATGTAGTATTACGATATAACGTATAACGTTATGTACTATTACGTTATAACGTATAACGATATGTAGTACTACGTAATAGCGTATAACGTTATGTAATATTACGTTATAACGTGTAACGTTATGTAGTACTACGATATAACGTATAACGTTATATGGTAATACGATATAACGTATAATGTTATGTAGAAAAACAATATAACGTATAACGTTATATGGTATAACGATGTAACGTATAACGTTATGTAGTGTTACGATATAACGTATAACGTTATGTAGTATTACATTAGAACGTTTAACGTTTTGCAGTACGACTATATAACGTATAACGTTATATGGTAATACGATATAACGTGTAACGATAAGTAGTATAAAGATATAACGTATAAGGTTATGTAGCATTACGATATAACGTATAACGTTATGTACTATTACGTTTTAACGTATAACGCTATGTAGTATTACTTTGTAACGTATAACGTTATATGGTATTACGATATAACGTATAACGTTATGTAGCATTACGATTTAACGTAGAACGTCGTGTAGTATTACGTTATAGCGTATAACGTTACGTAGCATTACGTTATATCGTATAACGTTACGTAATGTTACGTTATAACGTCAGACGTTATGTAGTACTACGTTTTAACGTATAACGTTGTATGGTATTACGATATAAGGTATAACGTTATGTGGTATTACGATATAACGTATAACGATATGTAGCATTACGGTATAACGTATTACGTTATATGGTATTACGATATAAGGTATATCGTTATGTACTGTTACGTTATAACGCATAATGCTATGTAGTATTACCTTATAGCGTGTACCGTTATGTAGTACCACGATATAACGTATAACGGTATGTAGTATTACGATATAACGTATAACGATATGTAGTATTACTTTATAACGTATAACGTTATGTAGTACTACGTTATAGCGTATAACGTTATGTAATATTACGTTATAACGTAAGACGTTATGTAGGGCTACGTTATAACGCATAACGTTACATGGTAATACGATATAACGTATAACGATATGTAGCATTAAGATATAACGTATAACGTTATGTACTATTACGTTATAACGTATAACGATATGGAGTATTACGTTATAACGTATAACGTTATGTAGTATTACATTATAACGTGTAACGTTATGTAGTACTACGATATAACGTATAACGTTATATAGTATTAGGATATTCCGTATAACGTTATGAAGTATTACGATATAACGTATAACGATATGTAGCATTACGGTATAACGTATTACGTTATATGGTATTACGATATAACGTATAATGTTATGTATTATTACGTTATAACGTATAACGCTATGTAGTATTACATTATAACGTATAACATTATATAGTATTACATTATAACGTAAAATGTTTTGTAGTATTACGATATAACGTATAGCGTGATGTAGTATTACGATATAACGTATAACATTATATAGTATTACATTATAACGTAAAATGTTATGTAGTGTTACGATATAACGTATAACGTTATGTATTATTACGTTATAACGTATAACGTTAAATGGTATTACGATGTATATGGTATAACGTTATGTCGCATTACGATTTAACGTATAACGATATGTAGTATTACGATATAAGGTATAACGTTATGTACTATTACGTTATAACGCATAATGCTATGTAGTATTACCTGATAGCGAGTAACGTTACGTAGCATTACGCTATATCGTATAACGTTACGTAATATTACGTAATAACGTCAGACGTTATGTAGTACTACGTTATAACGTATAACGTTATATGGTATTACGATATAAGGTATAACGTTATGTGGTATTACGATATAACGTATAACGATATGTAGTATTACGATATTACGTATGACGATATGCAGCATCACGGTATATCGTATAGCGTTATGTACTATTATGTTATAACGTATAACATTATATAGTACTACATTATGACGTAAAATGTTTTGTAGTATTACGATATAACGTATAACGTTATGTAGTATTACCATATAAAAAATAACGATATGTAGTATTAAGATACAACGTATAACGTTATGTAGTATTACGTTATATCGTATAACGCTATGTAGTATTACCTTTTAACGTATAACCTTATATAGTATTAGGATATACCGTATAACGTTATATAGCATTACGATATAACGTATAACGATATGTAGCATTACGATATAACGTATAACGATATGTAGCATTACAGTATAACCTATTACGTTATATGGTATTACGATATAAGGTATAACGTTATGTACCATTACGTTATAACGCATAATGCTATGTAGTATTACCTGATAGCGTGTAACGTTATGTAGTACGACGATATAACGTAGAACGTTATATGGTAATACGATATGACGTATAACGTTATGTAGTATTACGTTATAACGTATAACATTATATAGTATTACATTATACCGTAAAATGTTATGTAGTATTACGATATAACGTATAACGTTATGTAGAAATACAATATAACGTGTAACGTTATATGGTATAACGATGTAACGTATAACATTATGTAGTGTTACGATATCACGTACAACGTTATGTAGTATTACATTAGAACGTTTAACGTTATGTAGTACGACGATATAATGTATAACGTTATATGGTAATACGATACAACGTGTAACGATATGTAGTATTCAGATATTACGTATAAGGTTAACTAGCATTACGATATAACGTATAACGTTATATACTATTACGTTTTGACGCATATCGCTATGTAGTATTACTTTGTAACGTATAACGTTATATAATATTACGATATAACTTATAACGTTATGTAGTATTACGATTTAACGTAGAACGTCGTGTAGTATTACTTTATAGCGTATAACGTTACGTAGCATTACGCTATATCGTATAACGTTACGTAATATTACGTTATAACCTTATGTAGTACTACGTTATAACGTATAACGTTATATGGTATTACGATATAAGGTATAACGTTATGTGGTATTACGATATAACGTATAACGATATGTAGTATTACGATATAACGTATAACGATATGTAGCATTACGATATAACGTATAACGTTATGTACTATTACGCTATAACGCATAATGCTATGTAGTATTACCTTATAGCGTGTAACTTTATGTACTACGACGATATAACGTAGAACGTTATATAGTATTAGGATATAACGTATAACGTTATGTAGCATTATGATATAACGTATCATGTTATGTATTATTACGTTATAACGTATAACGCTATGTAGTATTACCTTATAACGTATAACGTTATATAGTATTAGGATATAACGCATAACGTTATGTAGCATTACGATATAACGTATAACGATATGTAGCATTACGATATAACGTATAACGTTATGTACTATTACGATATAACGTATAACGCTATGTACTATTACGTTATAACGTATAACGTTATGTAGTATTACGATATAACGTACAACGATAAATGCTACTACGATATAACGTATAACGATATGTAGTATTACAATATAACGTATAACGATATGTAGTATTAAGACATAGCGTAAAACGTTA
>NW_025219671.1:13179-15388 GCF_014825855.1 Bombus pyrosoma | reverse complement strand
AGATGTCGTTCCACGTATTTGGCAGCATATGTGGAGCATAACGCCCTCAGAATTGTACACATACCTCGAATAGTAGCGGCGATATGTTCTATTAAATATTCAAGCCTGAATAGAACAGCTGCAACTGCGCGGGAGTTCGCAGTGCCCAGATTTGACGTAGCGCAAACCGAATGTCGTGCTCTGTATTTGGCAGCATATCAGGTGAATAACACGCTTCTAATTATCGAGATATCACCAATAGCAGCGGAGATACGTTCACATGAATATGCATGCTCGAATATGCAAAACTGGAAATACGCTGGTCTTGACCTAGGACAGAGTTGACATAGCACAAACCGGATGACATTCCACGTATTTCGAAGTATATATGGAGTATACCGCGCACGGGGTTGGAGACATTTCTCGAATAGCAGCGGAGATACGTCCAGATGAATATTCATACTTGGATATACAGAACTTAAATACGCTGGCCTTAAACTAGACAAGTGTTGACGCAAGGCAAACCGGATGTCGGCCCACGTATATCGCACCATATATGGACTATAACGCGCCCAGAATTGTAGACATATCTCGAATAGCAGCGGAGATACCTTCTAATGAATATTCAAACCTGAATATGCAAAGCTTCAACTGCGCTGGATTTCGCCGTGCCCAGGTTTGACGTAGCACAAACCGAATGTCGTGCTCTGTATTTGGCAGCATATGAGGTGTACAACGCGCATCGAATTAGAAACACATCTCGAATCGTAACAAATACACGATCAACTGAATATTGAAGCACGAATATGCAAAAATGCAAATACACAGAATGAGACCTAGATCAGGCTTCACATAGCGCTAAGGGGATGTCGTGCTCTGTGTTCGGCAGCATATGAGATGTATAACGCGCATCGAATTATCGAGATATTACCAATAGTAGCAGTGATACGTTCAGATGAGTATTCATGCTTGAATATGCAAAACTGGGATTACGCTGCTCTGAACCTAATCCAGAGTTGACATAGTGCAAACTGGATATCGTACCACGTATTTGGTAGCATATGTGGAGTATAACGCGAGCAGGGTTGAAGACATATCTCGAATAGCAGCGGAGATACGTTCATATGAATATTGAAGCTCGAATGTGCAGTACTGGATGTACACAGGATTTGGCAGTGGTCAGATTTGACACAGTGCAAACTGGATGTCGCTCCACGAATTTCGCATCATATGGGGAATATAAAGCGCATCGAATTATCCGCATATCACCAATATCAGCGATGATACGTTCATATGAATATTCAAGTTTGAACATGCAAAACTGTAACTACGCTAGTCTTGAACTAGAGCAGAGTTGACATAGCGCAAACCGGATGCCGTATCACGTATTTCGCAGCAAGTCGGGAGTGTAAGTCGCGTCGAATTATCAACATATCGCCAATAGCAGCGGAGATACTTTCAGATGAATATTGAAGCCCGAATGTGTAATACTGCACTACGCAGGATTTGGCAGTGGTCAGATTTGACAGAGTGCAAACCGGATGTCGCTCCACGTATTTCGCGTCATATGGGGAGTATAAAGCGCATCGAATTATCAGCATATTACCAACATCAGCGGGGATACGTTCAGATGAATATTCATGCTTGAATATGCAAAACTGGTAATAGTCTGGTCTTAAACCATACCAGAGTTGACGTAGCGCATACCGAATGTCATCCTCTGTATTTGGCAGCATATGGGATGTATAACGCGCATCGAATATTAGACACATCTCGCATGGCAACAAATACACAATCAATTGAATATTGAAGCATGAACATGCAAAAGTGCAACTACGCAGAATTTTTCAATGCCCAGAATTGATATAGCGCAAACTGGATGTCGTACTCTGTATTTGGCAGCATATCAGGTGAATAACGCGCACAGAATTGTAGACATATCTAGACTAGCAGGGGAGATACGTTCAGATGAATATTCATGCTTGAATATGCAAAACTGGAAATATGCTGGTCTTGACCTAGGACAGACTTGAGGTAGCGAAAACAAGATGTCGACCCACGTATCTCGCAGCATGTCCGGAGTGAAAATCGCATCGAAATATCGACATAACAATAATAGCTGCGCAGATACGTTCAGATGAACATTCAGGCTTGAATACGCAAAGCTGGAAACACCCTCGTCTTAACCTTGACAAGAGTTGACGTAGCGCAAACCGGATGTCGTGCTCAG
>NW_025219671.1:8681-12679 GCF_014825855.1 Bombus pyrosoma | reverse complement strand
ATGAATATTCAAGCTTGAATATGCAAAACTGGAAATACGTTGGTCTTGACCTAGACCAGAGTTGTCATACCGCAAGCCAGATGTCGCTCCACGTATTTGGCAGCATATGTCGAGTATAAAGCGCATCGAATTATCCGCATGTCACCAATATCAGCGGGGTTACGTTCAGATGAATATTCAAGCTTGAATATGCAAAACTGGAAATACGCTGATCTTGACCTAGACCAGAGTTGGCATAGCCCAAACCAGATGTCGCTCCACGTATTTGGCAGCATAAGTGGAGTATAACGCGCATTCTGACGCCGACATATGACCAATAGCAGCTGATGAACATTCATTTGAATCCTGAAGTCTGAATATGCAAAAGTACAAATACGCAGGATTTGACATGGACCAGAGATGACGAGGCGCACACCGATTGTTGTGGTCTGTATTGGGCAGCATGTGGGGTTAGGTATAACGTGCATCGAAATGCCGAGATATGAGCAATAACAGCTGAGAAACGTCCAATTCAACATTCAAGCTTAAGCATCGCAAAAATGGAACTACGCTGGTCTTCACCCAGACCAGACTTGACGCAGCGAAATCCGAATGTCGTGCCCTCTATTTGGCAGCATATGTGGAGTATAACGAGCACCGAATTATCGACATATCACCAATAGCAGCGGAAATACTTTCAGATGAATATTCAAGCTTGAATATGCAAAACTGGAAATACGATCATCTTTACCTAGACCAGAGTTGACGTAGCGGAAGCCGGATGTCGTTCCAGGTATTTCGCAGCGTATGTGGAGTATAACGCGTTCAGAATTGTGGACTTATCTCGAATGGCAGGTGAGATACGTTCTATCGAATATTTAAGCCTGAATATGCAATGCTGCAACTGCTCCCGATTTCGCAGAGCCCAGAATTGACATGGCGCAAACCGGATGTCGTGCTCTGTTTTGGGCAGCATATGCGGTGTATAACGCGCATCGAATTATAAACATATCTCGAATCGCAACATATACACGATCAATTGAATATTGACGCACGAATATGCAAAAATGCAAATACGCAGAATTTTGCAGAGCCCAGAATTGACATAGCGCAAACCGGATGTGGTGCTCTGTATTTGGCAGCATATGTGGAGTATAACGCGCATTGAATTGTCGACATATCACCAATAGTAGCGGAGGTACCTTCAGATGAATATTGAAGCCCGAATGTCCAAAACTGCAAACACGCTGGTTTTCGCAGTGGTCAGATTTGACAGAGTGCAAACAGGATGTCGCTCCACGTGTTTCGCATGATATGGGGAGTATAAAGCGCATCGAATTATCCGCATATCACCAGTATCAGCAGAGATACTTTCAATAGAATAGTCAAGCCTGAATAAGCAGAACAGTAAATATATTGGATTTGACCGGTTTCAGAGATGACATAGCGTAAACAGCAGGATGTGCGCTGTATTTGGCAGCAAATATGAAGTATAACGCGCCTCGAATTATCAACATATCACCAATAGCAGCGGAGATACGTTCAGATGAATATTCATGATTGAATATGCAGAACTGATAATGCGCTGGTCTTTACCTAGGCCAGAGTAGACATAGCGCAAATCGGATGTCGTGCTCTGTATTTCGTAGCAGATGAGGTGTATAACGCGCATCGTATTACCAACATATCTACAATAGCAGCGGAGATACGTTCAGATGAATATTGAATTCCGAATGTGCAAAACAGCAAACACGCTGGATTTCGCACTACCCAGATTTGCCATAGCGCAAACCGGATGTCGTTCCACGTATTTCGCAGAATCTCTAGAGTGCAAATCGCGGCAAATTATCAAGATATCGATAATAGCAGCAGAGATACGTCCATATGAATATTGAAGCACGAATGTGCAGTACTGGAAATACGTAGGATTTGGCAGTGGTCAGATTTGACACAGTGCAAGCCGGATGTCGCTCCACGTACTTCGCAGCATGTCGGGAGTGAAAATCGCATCGAAATATCAACATTACAATAATAGCTGCGCAGATACGTTCCTGATGAATATTCACACTTGAATATGCAAAACTGGAAATACGTTGCTCTGAACCTAGACCAGAGTTGATATAGCGCAAATCTTATGCCGTTACACGTATTTCGCAGCATCTGTGGAGTATAACGCGCTCAGAATTGTAGACATATCTCAAGTAGCGGCGGAGATACGTTCTATTGAATATTCAAGCCCGAATATAAAAAGCTGCAACTGCGATGGATTTCGCAGTGCCCAGATTTGACGTAGCGCAAACCGAATGTCGGGCTCTGTATTTGGCAGCATATGAGGTGTATAACGCGCATCGAATTATAGACATATCTTGTATCACAGCAAATACACGATTAATTGAATATTGAAACATGAATATGCAAAACTGCAAATACGCTGGATTTCGCAGTGCCCAGAGCTGACATAGCGCAAACCGGATGTCGTGCTATGTATTTGGTAGCATATGTGGAGTATAATGCGCATCGAATTATCGACATATCACCATTAGCGGCTCTGATACCTTGAATTGAATATTCAAACTTAAATATGCAAAACTGGATCTACGCTGGTCTTAACCTAGATCAGAGCTAACAGAGTGCAAACCGGATGTCGTGCTCTGTATTTGTCAGCAAATGTGGTGTATATGGCACATCGTTTTGTCGACAAATCTAAAATAACAGCGGTAATACGTTCAATTGTATATTAAAACTTGAATACGCTTAAATGTAATTATATAGGATTTGTCCAGGACCAGAGTTTTCACAGCGTAAGCAAGAGGATGTGCGCTGTACTTTGCAGCAAATGTGGAGTATAGGGCGCATTGAATTGTGATATATCTTCAATAGAAGCGGAGATACCATGATTTGAATATTTAGGACAGAATGTGCAAAACTGCAAATACTCTGTATTTGACCTAGACCAAAGTTGACATAGCGCAAACCGGATTTCGTGCTCTGTATTTGGCAGCATTTGTGAAGTACCACGCGCATCGAAATGCCAACACATCACCAATAGCAGGGGATACATGATCAATTGTATATTGTAGCATGAATATGCAAAACTGCAAATACACTGGATTTAGACTAGACCAAAGTTGTCATGGCGCAGACCGGATGTCGTGCTCTGTATTTGACGGCAAATGTGGCTTATAATGCGCAGTGTATTGTCGACATATCACCAATAGTATCGGAGGTACGACCAGATGAATATTCAACCATGGATATGCAAAACTGGTAATCCGCTGGTCTTAAACCATACCAGAGTTGACGTAGCGCAACTCGAATATCATGCTCTGTATTGGCAGCAAATGTGACCTATGATGCGTATTGTATTGTAGACATATCACCTATAGCAGAGGAGACATGTTCAGATGAATATTCAGGCTTGAATATGCAAAACTGGAAATACGCTGGTCTTGAACTAGGACAGAGTTGACGTAGCGAAAACAGGATGTCGTTCCACATATTTGCCAGCAGATGTGGAGTATAACGCTCGCAGAATTGTAGACATGTCTCGAATTGCATCGAAGATACGTTCAGATCAATATTCATATTTGAATATGCAAAACTGGAAATACGCTGCTCTGAACCTAGACCAGAGTTGACGTAGGGCAAACAGAATATCGCTCCACGTATTCCGTAGCACGTCATGAGTGAAAATCGCATCGAATTATCAACATAAAGATAATAGCAGCGGAAAAACGTTCAGAAGAATATTCACACTTGAACATGCAAAACTGGAAATGCGCTGGTCTTGCCCTAGGACCGAGTTGACAAAGCGAAAACAAGATGTCGTTCCACGTATTTGGCAGCATATGTGGAGCATAACGCCCTCAGAATTGTACACATACCTCGAATAGTAGCGGCGATATGTTCTATTAAATATTCAAGCCTGAATAGAACAGCTGCAACTGCGCGGGAGTTCGCAGTGCCCAGATTTGACGTAGCGCAAACCGAATGTCGTGCTCTGTATTTGGCAGCATATC
>NW_025219671.1:6741-8181 GCF_014825855.1 Bombus pyrosoma | reverse complement strand
ACGTCATAACGTAGTACTATATAACGTTATATTTTATATCGTAATACCGTATAACGTTATACGCTATATCGTAATAGCATATAGCGTTATACGTTATATCATCATACCACAGAACGTTATACGTCATAACGCAGTATATATAACGTTATAAGTCATAACGTATTACTATATAACGTTATACGTTATATCGTAATACTGTATAAGGTTATACGTTATAACGTCATACCATGTAACGTTATACGTTATATCATAATACTACATATCGTTATACGTCAAAGCATAGTACTACACAACGTTATATGTTATATCGTAATACCGTATAACGTTATACGCTATTTCGTAGTAACATATAACGTTATATGTTATATCGTAATACTACACAACGTTATACGTCATGACGTAATACTATACAACGTTTTACGTCATGACGTAGTACAATATAACGTTATACGTTATATCATCATACTACAGAACGTTATACGTGATAACGTAGTACTATATAACGTTATATGTTATATCGTAATACCATATAACGTTATACGCTATATCGTAGTAACATATAACGTTATACGTTATATCATAATACTACACACCGTTTTACTTCATAACGTAATACTATATGTCGTTATACGTTATAACGTAATACTATATATCGTTATACGTTACAAAGTAATACTATACAACGTTATACGTCATAACGTAGTACTATATAACGTTATACGTTATATCATAATACTGCACAACGTTATACGTCATAACGTAATAATATATAACGTCATACGTCATAACGTAGTACTATATAACGTTATATGCTATATCGTGATACAGCATAACGTTACACGATATATCGTGGTAGCATATAACGTTATATGTTATATCGTAATGCTACACAACGTTATACGTCATAACGTATCACTATATAACGTTATACGTTATATCGTATTACTGCATAAGGTTATACGTTATAACGTAATACCATGTAACGTTAAACGTTATATCATAATACTACACATCGTTATACGTCATAACGTAGTACTATATGCCGTTATACGTTATAACGTATTACTATATATCGTTATACGTCATAACGTAGTACTATATAACGTTATACGTTATATCATCATACTACAGAACGTTATACGTGATAACGTAGTACTATATAACGTTATATGTTATATCGTAATACCGTACAACGTTATACGCTATATCGTAATAGCATATAACTTTATACGTTATATCATAATACTGCACAACGTTATACGTCATAACATAATGCTATACAATGTTATACGTCATAACGTAGTACTATACAACGTTATATGTTATATCGTAATACCGTATAACGTTATATGCTATATCGTAGTAACATATAACGTTATACGTTATATCAAAATACTGCACAACGTTATACGTCATAACGTAATGCTATACAACGTTATA
>NW_025219671.1:4529-6241 GCF_014825855.1 Bombus pyrosoma | reverse complement strand
CGTATTTCGCAGCATATATGGAATATGACGCGCATAGGGTTGTAGGCATATCTCGGATAGCAACGGAGATACGTTCAGATGAATATTCATGGTTGAATATGCAAAACAGGAAATACGCTGGTCTTGACCTAGGACAGAGTTGACGTAGCGCAAACCGGATGTGGTTCCACGTATTTCGCGGCATATATGGAGTATAACGCGCACAGAGTTGAAGACATATTTCGAATTGCAGCAAACACACTTCCCATTGAATATTGAAGCATGAACTTGCAGAACTGCAAATACTCTGATCTTGACCAAGACCAGTGTGGACATAGCGCAAGCCGAATGTCGTGCTCTGTATTTGGCAGCATATGCAGTGAATAACGCGCATCGAATTATCGAGATATTACCAATAGCAGCGGAGATACGTTCAGATGGATATTCATGATTGAATATGCAAAACTGAAAATACGCTGTTCTGGACCTAGATCAGAGTTGACACAGCGCAAACCGGATGACGTTCCACGTATTTCGCAGCATATGTGAAGTATAACGCGCATTGACGTGCCGACATATGACGAACAGCAGCTGAGAAACGTTCAATTGCATACTGCAGTCTGAATATGCAAAAGTGCAAATACGCGGGATTTGACCTGGACGAGGCTTCACTTAGCGCAAACTGGATATCGTGCTCTTTATTGGCAGCATATAAGGTGTATAACGCGCAACGAATTATCCACATATCACCAATATCAGCGGGGATACGTTCAGATGAATGTTGAAGACCGAATATGCAAAACTGCAAATACGCTAGGTTTGGCATTGCCCGGAGACGACGTAGCGTAAACCTGATGCTGTGCTCTATATTTGGCAGCATATGTCGTGTACAAAGTGCATTGAATTATCGACATATCACCAGTAGCAGCGGAGACACGTTCAGATGAATATACAAACTTGAATATACAAAACTGCAAATACGATGGGTTTGGCATTGCCCAGAGTTGATATAGCTCAAACCGGATGTCGTGCTCTGTATTTGCAGCATATGTGGAGTATAACGCGCACTCTGACGCCGACAGATGACCAATAACAGCTGAGGAACACTCATATGAACGTTTAAGTCTGAATATGCAAAAATACAAATACGCGGGATTTGTCCTAGACCAGGCCTGACCTAGCGCAAACCGGATACCGTGCTCTGTATTTGGCAGCATTTGTGAAGTATCACGCTCATCGAAGTACCGAGATATCATAAATAGCAGCTGAGAAGTTTACTATTGAATATTGAAGCCCGAATATGCAAAACTGCAAATACACTGGATTTGATAGCGCCGAAGGTTAAGATAGGACAAACAGGATGTCACGCCCTCTATCTGGCAACATATATGGTCTATAACGCGCACCGAATTATCACCAATAGCAGCGGAGATACAGTCTGGTGGCTATTCAAGCTTGCATATGCAAAACTGAAAATACGATCGTATTTACGTAGACCAGAGTTGACGTAGCGGAAGCCGGATGTCGTTCCACAAATTTCGCAGCGTAGGTGGAGTGTAACGCGCACAGAATTGTAGACACATCTCGAAAAGCTTTGGAGATACGTCCAATTGAATATTGAAGCATGAATATGCAAAACAGCAACTAGGCTGGTCTGGACCTAGACCAGACTTGACGTAGCCAAAACCGAATGTCGTGCACTCTATTTGGTAGCAGATGTGGAGTATAACGCG
>NW_025219671.1:2701-4029 GCF_014825855.1 Bombus pyrosoma | reverse complement strand
AATATGCAAAACTGGTACTACGCCGGTCTTGACTTGGACGAGACTTGACAAAGCGCAAACCGGATGTAGTGCTCTATATTTGGCAGCAAATGTGAGGAATAACGCGCATCGAATTATCGACATATCACCAGTAGCAGCGGAGATATGTTCAGATGAATATACAAGCTTAAATCTACAAAACTTCAAATATGATGGGTTTAGCATTGCCCAGAGTTGATATAGCCCAACCCGGATACCGTGCTCTGTATTGCCTGCATGTGAGGTGTATAACGCGCATAGAATTATCGACATATCACCGAAAGCATCGGAGATGCGTTCAAATGAATATTCAAGCTTGAATATGCAAAACTGCAAATACGCTGGATTTGTCAGCGCCGAGGGTTGATGTAGGACGAGCAGGATGTCAGCACGTCATGTATTTGTCAGCATGGAGCATGACGCTCATCGAAATTCCGACATATGACCAATAGTAGCTGAGAAAAGTTCAATTGAATTCTGAAATCTGAATGTGAAAAAGTGCAAATACGCGGGATTTGACCTAGACCACACATGACATAACGCAAACTAGATGTCATGCTCTGTATTTGGCAGCATATGAGGTATATAACGAGCATCGAATTATCGACACATCACCAATAGCAGCGGAGATACCTTCAATAGAATAGTTAAGCTTGAATAAGCAGAACAGAAATTACATTGGATTTGCCCGGAATCAGTGATGACATAGCTTAAAGAGCGGGCTGAGCGCTGTATTTGGCAGCAAATGTGAGGTATAACGCGGACAGAATCGACGTCATATCTTCAATAGCTGCGGAGATACGTTCAATTGAATATTGAGGCCTGAATATGCAAAACTGCAAATACGCTGTATTTGTCGGCCCCGAGGGTTGACGTATGACAGACAGGAGGTCACCATGTCATGTATTTGGGAGCATGGTGCATAACGCTCATCGAAATACCGACATTAGACCAATAGCAGCTGAGAAAAGTTCAATTGAATATTGAAGCCCGAATATCCAAAACTGTAAATACGCTGGATTTGTCAGCGCCGAGGGTTGACGTATGACAGACAGGAGGTCAGCATGTCATGTATTTGGCAGCATAACGCTCACCGAAATACCGACATTATACCAATAGCAGTTGAGAAAAGTTCAATTGAGTATTGAACTCTGAATATGCAAAAGTGCAAATACGCGGGATTTGATCTAGACCACACATGACAGCGCATACCGGTAGCCGTGCTCTGTATTTGGCAGCATATGTGGTGTATAACGCGCATCGATTTACCGACATATCACCAATAGCAGCGGAGATACTTTCAGATGAAT
>NW_025219671.1:0-2201 GCF_014825855.1 Bombus pyrosoma | reverse complement strand
AATAATAGCAGCGGAGATACGTTCAGACGAATATTCATGCTTGAGTATGCAAAATTGTAAATACTCTGGTCCTGAACTAGGACAGAGTTGACGCAGCGTAAACAAGATGTCGCTCCACATATTGCGCAGCCTGTCCGCAGTGAAAATCGCATCGAATTATAAACATATCAACAATAGCAGCGGAGATAAGTTCAGATGAATATTCATGATTGAATATGCAAAATTGGAACAACGCTGGTCTTGACCCAGGACAGAGTTGAGGTACTGAAAACGAGATGTCGTTCCACGTAATTCGCATCATGTCGGCAGTGAAAATAGCATTGAAATATCAACATAACACTAATAGCTGCGCAGATACGTTCAGATGAATATTCACACTTGTATATGCAAAACTGGAAATACGCTGGTCTTGACCTAGACCAGAGTTGACATACCGCAACCCGATGTCGTTCCACGTATTTGGCAGCATCTCTGGATAACGCGCTCAGAACTGTAGACATATCTCAAATAGCAGCGGAGATACGTTCTGATGAATATTCAAGCTTGAATATGCAAAACTGGTAATACGCTGGTCTTAAACCATTCCATAGTTGACGTAACGCAAACCGAACGTCGTGCTCTTTATTGGCAGCATATGTGGAGTATAATGCGCGTTCTAATGCCGTCAGACAAACAATAGCAGCTGAGGAGCACCTTTTTAAATGTTGAGGCCTGCATATGCAAAAATACAAAAACCCGGGATTTGACCTAGACCATGCTTGACTTAGCACAAACCGGATATGGTGCTCTGTATCGGCAGCAAATGTGAAGTACAACTGGCATCGAACTACCGACATATCACCAATATCAGCAGGGATACGTTCAGATGAATATTGAAGACCGAATATGCAAAACTTTAAGTACACTGCTTCGAACCTAGACCAGAGTTCACATAGCGCAAACGGGATGACCTTCCACGTATTTCGCAGCATATGTGAAGTATGACGCGCATTGAATTGTAGACATATCACCAATAGCAGCGTAGATATGTTGGATGGATATTCATGCTTGAATATGCAAAACTGGAAATACGCTGGTCTTGACCTAGGCCAGATTTCACGTAGGGCAAACAGGATGTCGTTCCACGCATTCCGCAGCATGTCGGGATTGAAAATCGCATCGAATTATCAACATAACAGTAATAGCAGTGGAGATACGTTCAGATGAACATGCGTACTTGATCAAGCAAAACTGGAAATACGCCGGCCTTAACCAAGACCAGAGTTGACATAGCGCAAACCGGATGAAGCGCTCAGTATTTGGCAGCATATGTGTAGCATAACGCGCATTGAATTGTAGACATATCACCAATAGCATCGGAGATATGTTCAGATGAATATTCATGCTTGAATATGCAAAATTGGAAATACGCTCGACTTAACCTAGTCTAGAGTTGACGTAGCGCAAACCGGATACCGTGCTCTGTATTGGCAGCATATGTGAAGTATAACGCTCATTCTGACGCCGACAGATCACCAGTAGCAGCTGATGAACATTCATTTGAATATTGAAGTCTGAATATGCAAAGCTGGAAATACGCTGGTCGTAACCTAGACCAGAGTTGCCATAGCTCAAACCGTTTGTCGTGCCACGTATTTCGTAGCATTTCGGGAGTGTAAATCGCATTGAATTATCATCATATCAACAATAGCAGCGGAGATACCTTCAATGGAATAGTCAAGAGTGAATAAGCAGAACAGTAATTACATTTGATTTGTCCCGAATCGGAGTTGACACAGCGTAAAGTGCAGGTTGAGAGCTGTATTTGAAGCAAATGTGAAGTACAACGAGTATCGAATTATCGACAAATCACCAATATCACCGGGGATACGTTCAGATGTATATTGAAGACCGAATGTGCAAAACTGGAAACACGCTGGGTTTGGCATTGCCCAGAGTTGATGTAGCACAAACTGGATGTTGTGCTCTGAATTTGGCAGCATATGTGGTGTATAACGCGCATCGAATTATCGTCATATCACCAATAGCAGCGGAGATATGTTCAGATAAATATTCATGCCTGAATATGCAAAACAGGAAATACGCTGGTCTTGACCTAGGAGCGAGTAGACGTAGCGGAAACAGGATGTCGTTCCACGTATTTGGTAGCATGTGTGCAGTATAACGCGCACAGAATTCTAGACATATCTCAAATAGCACGT
>NW_025219670.1:0-1012 GCF_014825855.1 Bombus pyrosoma | reverse complement strand
TGACGTAGCACAAACCGAATGTCACGCTCCTTATTGGCAGCATATGGAGAGCATGGAGTGGAGCATAACGCGCCCAGATTTGTAGACATATCTCGAATAGCAGTGGAGATACGTTCAAATGAATATTGAAGGCCGAATGTGCAAAATTGCGAATACACTAGGTTTGGCATTTCCCAGAGCTGACGTAGCTCAAACCTGATGTTATACTCTATAGTTGGCAGCATATGTCGTGTACAATGTGCATTGAATTATCGACATATCACCAATAGCAGCGAAGATACATTCAGATGAATATTCAAGCTTGAATATGTAAAACTGGAAATACGATCGTCTTTAACTAGACAAGATTTGACATAGCCCAAATCGGATGTCGTGATCCGTATTAGGCAGCATATGGGGGTATAACGAGCATCGAAATGCCGAGATATGACCAATAACAGCTGAGAAACGTCCAATTCAATATTCAAGCTTAAACATTCCGAAACTAGAAATACGCTAGTCTTCACCCAGACCAGACATGACGCAGCGAAATCCGAATATCGTGCTCCCTATTTGGCAGCATATGCGAAGTATAACTCGCATTTGAAATGCCGAGATATGACGAATATCAGCTGAGAAACGTTCAATTGAATTTTGCAGGCTGAATATGCAAAGCTGCAAATGCGCTGGATGTCGCACTGCCCAGATTTGCCGTAGCGCAAACCGAATGTCGTGCACTGTATTTGGCAGTATATGGGGTGTATAACGCGCATCGAATTATAGACATATCTCGAATCGCAACAAATACACAATCAATTGAATATTGAGGCTCGAATATGCAAAAGTGCAACTACGCAGAATTTTGCAGAGCCTAAAATTGACATAGCGCAAACCGGATGGTGTGCTCTGTATTTGGCAGCATATCAGGTGAATAACGCGCATCGAACTATCGAGATATCGCCAGTAGCAGCGGAGATAAGTACAGATGATTATTCAGGCTTTAATATGGAAAACTGGCAGTACACTCGTCTTA
>NW_025219669.1:0-2317 GCF_014825855.1 Bombus pyrosoma | reverse complement strand
ATACTATATGACGTTATACGCTATCACGTAATACTGGATAATCCTAATCGATATAACGTAATACCATAAAACGTTATACGTTCTAACGTAATACAATATAACGTCATACGTTATAACGTAATACTACATAACGTTATACGTTGTAACGTAATACAATATAATGCGATTCGATATAACGTTATACTATATGACGTTATACGCTATCACGTAATACTGCGTAATCCTAATCGATATAACGTAATACCATAAAACGTTATACGTTCTAACGTAATACACTATAACGTCATACGTTATAACGTAATACTTCATAACGTTATACGTTGTAACGTAATACTATATAATGCGATTCGATATAACGTAATACTATATGACGTTGTACGTTATATCGTAACACTACTTAACGTTATAGGTTATATGATAATACTACATAACGTTTTACGTTAAAACGTCAAACTATGCAACGTTACACGTTATATCGTAGCACCACATAACATCATACGTTATAACGTAATACTATATAACGTTATACGTTATATCGTAACACTACATAACGTTATAGGTTATATGATAATACTACAGAACGTTGTACGTTAAAACGTTAAAATATGTAACGTTACAAGTTATATCGTAGCACCACATAACATCATACGTTATAACGTAATACTATATAACGTTATACGTTATAACCTAATAATATTTAACGTTATACGTCATATCGTTATACTATAAAAAGTTATACGTTATGACGTAATACTATATAACATTATACGATATAACGTAATAATCTATAACATTATACGTGGTATTATAATACCACATATCGATATATGTTATAACGTAATGCTATATGACGTTATACGCTATCACGTAATACTACATAATGCTAATCGATATAACGTAATACTATAAAACGTTATACGTTCTAACGTAATGAAATATAACGTCATACGTTATAACGTAATACTACATAACGTTATACGTTGTAACGTAATACTATATGACGTTATACGTTATATCGTAACACTACATAACGTTATAGGTTATATGATAATACTACATAACGTTGTACGTTAAAACGTTAAACTATGTAACGTTACACGTTATATCGTAGCACCACATAACATCATACGTTATAACGTAATACTATATAACGTTATACGATATAACGTAATACTCTATAACATTATACGTGGTATTATAATACCACATAACGATATACGTTATAACATAATACTATATGGCGCTATACGCCATCACGTAATACTACATAATGCTAATCGATATAACGTAATTCTATATAACGTCATACGTTACAACGTAATACTATATAACGTCACACGTTATAACGTAATACAACATAACGTTATACGTTATAACGTCATACTATATAGCGTTTTACGTTATGTCGTAATACTATATAACGTTATAAGGTATAACGTGGTACTATATAACGTTATACGTCATATCCTAATAGTATATAACGTTATGCGTTATAACGTAATACTCTATAACGTTATACGTTATAACGTAATACTATATAACGTTATACGTTACAACGTAATACTACATAACGTTATGCGTTATAACGTAATACTATGTAACGATATACGATATAACGTAATACTTTATAACATTATACATGGTATTATAACACCACATAACGATATATGTTATAACGTAATACCATATGACGTTATACGCCATCACGTAATACTACATAATGCTAATCGATATAACGTAATACTATAAAAAGTTATGCGTTCTAACGTAATACAATACAACGTCATACGATACAACGTAACACAATATAACGTCATACGTTATAACGTAATAATATATAACGTTATACGTCATATCGCAATACTATAAAACGTTATGCGTTATAACGTAATACTATATAACGTCATACGATGCAACGTAATACTATATAACGTCATACGTTATATCGTAGCACCACATAACATCATACGTTATAACGTAATACTATATAACGTTATACGTTATATCGTAATACTCTATAACATTATACGTGGTATTATAATACCACATAACGATATATTTTATAACGTAATACTATATGACGTTATACGCTATCACGTAATACTGCATAATGCTAATCGATATAACGTAATACTATAAAACGTTATACGATCTAACGTAGTACAATATAACGTCATACGTTATAACGTAATACTATATAACGTTATACGTTGTAACGTAATACTATATAATGCGATTCGATATAACGTAGTACTATATGACGTTATATGTTATATCGCAATACTACATAACGTTATAGGTTGTATGATAATACTAC
>NW_025219668.1:0-2080 GCF_014825855.1 Bombus pyrosoma | reverse complement strand
CGTTATACGTTATATCGTAATGATACATAACGTTATACGTTATATCGTAATACTACATAACGTTATACGTTATATCGTAATGCTACACATCGTTATACGTTATATCGTAATGCTACATAACGTTATTCGTTATATCGTACTGCTACATAACGTTATACGTTATGACGCAATATTACATAACGTTATACGTTATATCGTAATACTACATAACGTTATACGTTATGTCGTAATACTACATAACGTTATACGTTATATCGTAATGTTACATAACGTTATACGTTATATCGTAATGCTACACATCGTTATACGTTATAGCGTAATGCTACATAACGTTATTCGTTATATCGTAATGCTACATAACGTTATTCGTTATATCGTAATGCTACATAACGTTATACGTTATATCGAAATGATACATAACGTTATACGCTATATCGTAATAATACACAACGTTATACGTTATGACGTAATATTACATAACGTTATACGTTATATCGTAATGCTACATAACGTTATACGTTATATCGTAGTGATACATAATGTTATACGATATATCGTAATGCTACATAACATTATTCGTTATACCGTAATGCTACATAACGTTATACGTTATATCGTAATAATACATAACGTTATACGATATATCGTAATGCTACATAACGTTATTCGTTATATCGTAATACTACATAACGTTATACGTTATATCGTAATAATACATAACGTTATACGGTATATCGTAATGCTACATAACGTTATTCGTTGTATCGTAATGCTACACATCGTTATACGTTATATAGTAATGCTACACATCGTTATACGTTGTATCGTAATACTACATTACGTTATACGTTATATCGTAATGCTACATAACGTTATACGTTATATCGTAATGATACATAACGTTATACGTTATATCGTAATAATACATAACGTTATACGTTATATCGTAATGCTACATAACGTTATACGTTATATCGTAGTGATACATAACGTTATACGTTATATCGTAGTGCTACATAACGTTATACGTTATATCGTATTACTACATAACGTGATACGTTATATCGTAATGATACATAACGTTATACGTTATATCGTAATAATACATAACGTTATACGTTATATCGTAACGATAGATAACGTTATACGTTATATCGTAACGATACATAACGTTATACGTTATATCGTAATGCTACATAACGTTATACATTATGACGTAATATTACATAACGTTATACGTTATATCGTAGTGCTACATAACGTTTTACGTTATATCGTAATGCTACATAACGTTATACGATATGACGTAATATTACATAACGTTATACGTTATATCGTAGTGCTACATAACGTTATACGTTATATCGTAATGCTACATAACGTTATACGTTATATCGTAATGATACATAACGTTATACGTTATGACGTAATATTACATAACGTTATACGTTATATCGAAGTGCTACATAACGTTATACGTTATATCGTAGTGCTACATAACGTTATACGTTATATCGTAATGCTACATAACGTTATACGTTATATCGTAATGATACATAACGTTATACGATATATCCTAATGCTACATAACGTTATACGTTATATCGTAATGCTACACATCGTTATACGTTATATCGTAATGCTACATAACATTATTCGGTATATCGTAATGCTACATAACGTTATGCGTTATGACGTATTACTACATAACGTTATACGTTATATCGTAATGCTACACATCGTTATACGTCATATCGTAATGCTACATAACGTTATTCGTTATATCGTAATGCTACATAACGTTATACGTTATATCGTAATGATACATAACGTTATACGTTATATCGTAATAATACATAACGTTATACGTTATATCGTAAAGCTACATAACGTTATACGTTATATCGTAGTGATACATAACGTTATTCGTTATATCGTAATGCTACATAACGTTATACGTTATGACGTAATATTACATAACGTTATACGTTATATCGTAGTGCTACATAACGTTATACGTTATATCGTAATGCTACATAACGTTATACGTTATATCGTAATGATACATAACGTTATACGT
>NW_025219667.1:0-1430 GCF_014825855.1 Bombus pyrosoma | reverse complement strand
CGTTATGTGGTATTACGATATAACGTATAACGTTATGTGGTATTATTATATAAGGTATAACGTTATAGAGTATTACGATATAACGTATAACGTTATGTGGTATTACGATATGATGTATAACATTACATAGTATTACGTTATAAGGTATAACGTAATGTAGTATTTGGATATAACGTATATCGTCAAATAGCAATACGATAAAACGTATAACGTTTTGTGGTATTACGTTATAACGTATAACGTTATGTGGTATTTCGTGATAAGGTATAGCGTTATGTGGTATTGCGATATAAGGTATAACGATATGTGGTATTACGATCTAACGAATAACGTTACGTTGTATTACGTTATAACGTATAACGTTATGTGGTACTGCGATATGACGTATAACGTTATGTGGTACTACGTTATAGCGTATAAAGTTATGTAGTACTGCGATATGACGTATAAAGTTATGTAGTACTGCGATATGACGTATAACGTAATGAAATATTAGGATATAACGTATAACGCCATATAGCAATACGATATAACGTATAACGTTATGTGGTATTACTATATAAGGCGTAACGTTATATAGTATTACGATATGACGTATAACGTTATGTGGTACTACGATATAAGGCATAACGTTGTTTGGTATTATGATATGACGTATAACATTATATAGTATTACGTTATAAGGTATAACGTAATATAGTATTAGGATATAACGTATATCGTCATATAGCAATACGATATAACGTATAACGTTATGAGGTGTTACGATATGACGTATAACGTTATGTGGTATTACGATATAACGTATAATGTTGTTTGGTATTACGATATAACGTATAACATTATATAGTATTACGTTTTAAGTTATAACGTAATGTAGTATTAGGATATAACGTATATCGTCATATAGCAATACGATATAACGTATAACGTTATGAGGTGTTACGATATGACGTATAACGTTATGTGGTATTACGATATAACGTATAAAGTTATGTGGTACTACGATATAACGTATAACGTTGTTTGGTATTACGATATGACGTATAACGTCATATAGCAATGCGATATAACGTATAAAGTTATGTGGTATTACGATATAAGGTATAACGTTATGTGGGATTACGATATGACTTATAACGTAATGCAGTACTAGGATATAACGTATAACGCCATATAGCAATACGATATAACGTATAACGTTATGAGGTGTTACGATATGACGTATAAAGTTATGTGGTATTACGATATAACGTATAAAGTTATGTGGTATTACGATATAACGTATAACGTTGTTTGGTATTACGATATGACGTATAACGTCATATAGCAATATGATATAACATATAACGTTATGAGGTGTTACGAGATAGCGTATAACGTTATGTGGTATTACGATATATCGTTTAGGCTTGTATAGTATTACGTTA
>NW_025219666.1:0-1287 GCF_014825855.1 Bombus pyrosoma | reverse complement strand
TGCTACATAACGTTATACGTTATAACATATATCTACATAACGTTATACGTTGTATCGTAATACTACATGTCGTTATATGTTATAACGTAATACTACATAACGTTATACGTTATAACATATATCTACATAGCGTTATACGTTATAACGTAATGCTATATATAACGTTATACGTTATATCGTAATGCTACATAACGTTATACGTTATATCCTAATACCATATAACATTATACGTTATAACGTAATGCTACATAACGTTACACGTTATATCGTAATACTACATATCGTTATACGTTATAACGTAATACTACATAACGTTATACGTTATATCGTAATGCTACATAACGTTATACGTTATATCCTAATACCATATAACATTATACGTTATAACGTAATGCTACGTAACGTTACACGTTATATCGTAATACTATTTGACGACATACTTTATAACATATTCTACATAACGTTATACGTTATAACGTAATGCTACATAACGTTATACGTTATAACATATATCTACATAACGTTATACGTTATAACGTAATGCTACATAACGTTATATGTTATATCGTAATACTACATAACGCCATACGTTATAGCGTAATGCTACATAACGTTATATGTTACATAGTAATACCATATAACGTTTTTTTTTTTTTTTATTTTTAAATAGATCATTTTACAATTTGTCCATTAGGACATTTGGTAAAATATTGTAGTTTGGGTTTTGATGAAATATAGCATGTGGATGGTTATCCCCAGCGGGGCTCCATCTTCCAGGTTGTTTATTGTTCTATTGTGATGTCTGCACGGTGCTTCTTCTTCAGTCTTCTTTCTGTTATTGTATTATTCGTTTCAGCAACCAGCTGATTTGGGTGTGTTGCAAGCCTTTCTTTGTACTTTTTTGCATATCTTTCGATTTCCTCTTTAACTGTTGGAGTCTTTAAGTCTTTTCATATATCTTCATTTCCGACGTACCATGGAGCGTTAACTATTGTCCTTAGGATTTTTGCTTGCTCTGTTTCTATTTTATTTATGTGACTCATTGCTGCCATCCCCCATAGTGGGACTCCGTATGTCCAGATTGGTTGGATTATTGTTTTATATATGTTTAGTTTGTTCATTATGCTTAATTTAGATTTTCTATTGATTAACCAGTACATCTGCTTCATTTTTTCACGTATTCTGTTTGTTATTGATTTTATGTGATACTTCCATGTGAGGCGTGTGTCTAAATGTATTCCTAGATATTTGACATGCTTTGTTTGTGCTATGTGGGCGCCATTTAGT
>NW_025219665.1:0-1675 GCF_014825855.1 Bombus pyrosoma | reverse complement strand
ATAACGTTTTGTCTTATTACGTTACAACGTATAACGTTATATAGTACTACGTTGTAAAGTATACATTTATGTGGTAATATGTTATAACGTCTAACGTCAGGTAGATTTACGTTATAACGTATAACGTTTTGTAGTATTACGTTATATCGTATAACGTTATGTAGTGTTACGTTACAACTTATAACGTTAAATAATATTAGGTTATATCGTATAACGTAATGTAGTATTAGGTTATAACGTATAAAGTTATGTAGCATTGCGTTATATCGTATAACGTTATGTAGTATTACGTTATAATGTATAACGTTATGCAGTGTTACGTTACAACGTATATCGTTAAGTAGTATTATGTTATAACGTATAATGTTACGTAGAGTAATGATATAACGTATAAAGATAGGTAGTAATACGTTGTAACGTATAACGTCATGTAGTATTACGTTATAACGTATAACGCTATGTAGTATTACGTTATAAAGTCTATCGTTATATGGTAATACGTTATAACGTCTAAAGATAGTTAGTAACACGATATAACGTATAACATTACGTAGTGTTGCGTTACAAGGTATAACGTTGCAAGTATTACGTTTTAACGTATAACGTTATATAGTATTACCATATCTCCGATATCGTTCTGTAATATTACTGTATGACTTATAACGTTATGTAGTATTACGTTGCAACGTATAACGTTATATAGTATTACGTTACAACGTGTAACGTTATATAGTATTACGTTATACCGTATAACGTTATATAGTATTACGTTATAACGTATATCGTTGTACGGTATTACGTTTTAACGTCTAACGTTAGGTAGTATAACGTTACAACGTATAACGTTATATAGTATTACGTTATAACGTATAACGTCAGGTAGTATTACGTTATAACGTATAACGTTATATAGTATTACGATGTAACGTATAGCGTTATATGGTAATATATTATAACGTATAACGTTATGTACTATTACGATAAAACGTATAACGTTATGTGGTACTACGTTATAACGTATAACGTTATGTAGTGTTACGTTACAAAGTGTAACGTTATATAGTATTACGTAAGAACGTTTATCGTTATATGGTAATACGTTATAACGTATAACGTTATATAGTATTACGATATAACGTATATCGTTATATGGTTATGTATTATAACGTACAAAGTTATGTAGCATTGCGTTATATCGTATAACGTTATGTATCAATACGTTATAACGTATAAAGTTATGTAGCATTACGTTATATCGTATAACGTTATGTAGTATTACGTTATAACGTATAACGTTATGTAGCATTACGTTATAACGCATAACGTTATATAGTATTACGTTACAACGTGTAACGTTATATAGTATTACGTTACAACGTATAACCTTATGTAGTATTACGTTATAACGTACAACGTTGTATAGTATTACGTTATAACGTATAACGTTAGATAGTATTACGTTATAACGTATAACGTTATATAGTATTCCGATATAACGTATATCGTTATATGGTAATATATTATAACGTATAAAGTTATGTAGCATTACGTTATACCATATAACGTTATGTAGTCTTACGTTACAACGTATAACGTTATATAGTACTACGTTATAACGTCTACATTTATGTGGTAATATGTCATAACGTCTAACGTTTTGTAGTATTACGTTATA
>NW_025219664.1:0-1448 GCF_014825855.1 Bombus pyrosoma | reverse complement strand
AACGTTATATAGCTTTGCGTTATGACGTATAACGTTTTATATAGCATTACGTTATAACGTATAACGTTATATAGCATTACGTTATAACGTATAACGTTATATAGTATTACGTTATAACATATAACGTTATGTAGTATTACGTTATAACGTATAACGTTATATAGCATTACGTTATAACGTATAACGTTATGTAGCATTAAGGTATATCGTATAACGTTATGTATTATTGCGTTGTATCGTATAACGTTATATAGCATTACGTAATAACGTATAACGTTATATAGCATTACGTTATTACGTACAACGTTATATAGCATTACGTTATAACGTATAACGTTATGTAGCATTACGGTATAACATATAACGTTATGTAGCACTGTGATATAACGTATAACGTTTTATAGCATTACGTTGTAACGTATTACGTTATATAGTATTACGTTATAACGTATAACGTTATGTAGCATTACGGTATAACACGTAACGTTATGTAGCATTACGGTATCACATATAACGTTATGTAGCATTACAATATAACGTATAACGTTATATAGCATTACGTTATAACGTATAACGTTATATAGTATTACGTTATAACGTATAACGTTATATAGCATTACGTTATAACGTATAACGTTATGTAGCATTACGGTATATCGTATAACGTTATGTATTATTGCGTTGTATCGTTTAACGTTATATAGCTTTGCGTTATGACGTATAACTTTATATAGCATTTCGTTATAACGTATAACGTTATGTAGCATTACGGAATAACACGTAACGTTATGTAGCATTACGGTATAACATATAACGTTATGTAGCATTACAATATAACGTATAACGTTATGTAGTATTACGTTATAATGTATAACGTTATATAGCTTTGCGTTATGACGTATAACGTTATATAGCATTTCGTTATAACGTATAACGTTATGTAGCATTACGGAATAACACGTAACGTTATGTAGCATTACGGTATAACATATAACGTTATGTAGCATTACAATATAACGTATAACGTTATGTAGCACTATGATATAACGTATAACGATTTATAGCATTACGTTATAACGTATAACGTTATATAGTATTACGTTATAACGCATAACGTTATGTAGCACTATGATATAACGTATAACGTTATATAGCATTGCGTTATGACGTATAACGTTATATAGCATTACGTTATATCGTATAACGTTATGTAGCTTTGCGTTATGACGTATAAGGTTATATAGCATTTCGTTATGACGTATAACGTTATATAGCATTACGTTATAACGTATAACGTTATATAGCATTATGTTATAACGTATAACGTTATGTAGCATTACGGTATAACGTATAACGTTATATAGTATTACGTTATGACTTACATCGTTATATAGTGTTACGTTATGTCGTATAACGTTATATAGCATTACGCTATAACGTATAACGTT
>NW_025219663.1:0-1677 GCF_014825855.1 Bombus pyrosoma | reverse complement strand
ACGTTATGTAGTATAACGATATAAGGTTTAACGTTATATAGTATTACATTATAACGTATATGAAACGTTATATGAAATTACGTTATAACGTATAACGTTATGTAGTATCACGATATAACATATAACGTTATGTAGCATTACGATATAACGTATAACGTTATATAGTATTGCGTTATAACGTATAACGTTATGTAGCATTGCTATATAACGTACAACGTTATATAGTATTACCTTATAACGAATAACGTTACATGGTATTACGTTATAACGTATAACGTTATATACCATTACGTTATAACGTTTAACGTTATATAGTATTACGTTATAACGTATAACGATATATGAAGTATAACGTTATGTAGTATTACGATATAACATATAACATTATGTAGCAATACGTTAAAACGAATAACGTTATGTAGTATTACGTTATAACGTATAACGTTATATAGTATTATGTTATAACGTATAACGTTATATGGTAATACGTTTTAACGGATAACGTTATATAGTATTACGTTATAACGTATTACGTTATATGAAATTACGATATAACGTATAACGTTAAATAGTATTGCGTTATAACGTATAACGTTATGCAGCATTACTATATAACGTGCAACGTTATATACTATTACCTTATAACGTATAACGTTACATGGTATTACGTTATAACGTATAACGTTATATACTATTACGTTATAACGTTTAACGTTATATAGTATTACGTTATAACGTATAACGTTATATGAAATTACGTTATAACGTATAACGTTATGTAGTATTACGATATAACATATAACGTTATGCAGTGTTACGTTATAACATATAATGTCAGATAGTATTACGTTTTAACGTATAACGTAATGTAGTATTACGATATAACGTATAACGTTATATAGTATTACGTTATAACGTATAACATTATATGGTAATACGTTTTAACGTATAACGTAATGTTGTATTACGATATCACATATAACGTTATATAGTATTACGTTATAACGTTTAACGTTCTGTGGTATTACGATATAGCGTATAAAGTTATGTAGTATTACGATATAACTTATAACTTTATGTAGCATTACGTTAAAACGTATAATGTTATGTAGTGTTACGTTATAACGTATAACGTTATGTAGTATTACGTTATAACGTATAACGTTATGTAGTATTACGTTATAACGTATAACGTTATGTAGTATTACATTATAACGTATAACGTTATGTAGTTTTACGATATGACGTATAGCGTTATGTAGTATTACAATATAACATATAACGTAATGTAGCATTACGTTATAACGTATAACGTTATGTAGTATTACGATATAACGTTTAACGTTATATAGTATTACATTATAACGTATAACGTTACATGGTATTACGTTATAACGTATAACGTTATATACTATTACGTTATAACCTATAACGTTATATGGTTATACGTTATAACGTATAACGTTATATGGTTATATGTTATAACGTATAACGTTATATACTATTACGTTATAACGTTTAACGTTATATAGTATTACGTTATAACGTATAACGTTATATGAAATTACGTTATAACGTATAACGATATGTAGTATTACGATATAACATATAACGTTATGTAGCATTACGTTATAACATATAACGTTAGATAGTATTACGTTTTAACGTATAACGTAA
>NW_025219662.1:0-1070 GCF_014825855.1 Bombus pyrosoma | reverse complement strand
CGTTATACGTTATAACGTAAAGCAACATAACGATATACGGTATAACTTAATGCTACATAACGTTATACGTCATATCGTAATACTACATAACGTTATACGTTATAACGTATTACCATATAACGTTATACGTTATAACGTAAAACAACATAACGATATACGGTATAACGTAATGCTACATAACGTTATACGTTATAACGTAAAGCTACATAACGTTATACGTTATAACGTAATGCTACATAACGTTATACGTTATAACGTTATACATTATATCGTAATGCTACATTACGTTATACGTTGTATCGTAAAGATACATAACGTTATACATTATATCGTAATACTACATAACGTTATACGTTATATCGTAAAGCTACATAACGTTATACGTTATATCGTAATGCTACATAACGTTATACGTTATAACGTAAAGCAACATAACGATATACGGTATAACGTAATGCTACATAACGTTATACGTTATAACGTATTACCATATAACGTTATATGCTCTAACGTAATTCTACATAACGTTATACATTATAACGTAATGCTACATAACGTTATACGTTATATCGTAAAGCTGCATAACGCTATACGCTATAACGTAATACTACATAACGTTACACGTTATATCGTAATACTACATAACGTTATACGTTATAACGTATTACCATATAATGTTATACGTTATAACGTAAAGCAACATAACGTTATACGTTATAACGTAAAGCTACATAACGTTATACGTTATAACGTAATGCTGCATAACGTTATACGTTATAACGTTTAACTACACAATGTTATACGTTACAACGTAATACTACATAACGTTATACATTATATCGCAATACTACATAACGTTATGCGATATATTGTAATACTACATAACGTTAAACGATATATCGTAATACTACATAACGTTATACGTTATATCGTAAATCTACATAACGTTATACGTAATATCGTAATACTACATAACGTTATACGGTATAACGTTTTACCATATAACGTTATACGTTATAACGTAAAGCTACATAACGTTATACGTTATAACGTAATGATACATAACGTTA
>NW_025219661.1:0-1201 GCF_014825855.1 Bombus pyrosoma | reverse complement strand
GCGTATAACGATATGTGGTATTAAGATATTACGAATAACGTAATGTACTATTACATCATAACGTATAACGCTATGTAGTATTACCTTATAACGTATAACTTTTTATAGTATTACGATATAACATATAACGTTATGTAGCATTACGATAAAACGTATAACGATAAGTGGTATTACGGTATAACGTACAACATTATATAGTGTTAAATTATAACGTATAAAGTTATGTAGTATTACGTTACAACGTATAACGTTATGTAGTATTACGTTATAGCGTATAACAATATATAGTATTACATTACAACGTAAAACGTTATGTAGTATGACGATATAACGTATAACGTTTGATGGTAATACGATATAACGTATAACGTTATGTAGCATTGCGATATAGCGTATAACGATATGTGGTATTAAGATATTACGAATAACGTAATGTACTATTACATCATAACGTATAACGCTATGTAGTATTACGATATAACGTATAACATTATGCAGTATTACGATATAACGTATAACGTTACATAGCATTACGATATAACGTAAAACGTTATGTAGTATTACGATATAACGTATAACAATATATAGTGTTACATTATAACGTATAACGTTATGTAGTATTACGTTACAACGTAAAACGTTATGTAGTATTACGTTATAACGTATATCGTTATGTAGTATTACGTTAAAACGTATAACGCTATGTAGTATTACCTTATAACGCATAACGTTGTATAGTATTACGATATAACGTATAACGTTATGTAGTAATACGATATCACGTATAACGGTATGTAGTATTACGGTATAACGTATTACGTTATATTGTAATACGATATAACGTGTAACTTTATGTAGCGTTACGATATAACGCGTAACGTTATGTAGTATTACGATATAACGTATAACGATATGTAGTATTAAGATATAACGTATAACGTTATGTAGTATTACGTTATAACGTACAGCGCTATGTAGTATTACCTTATAACGTATAATGTCATATGGTAATACGATATAACGTATAACGTTATGTAGTAGTACGTTATAACGTATAACGGTATGTAGTACTACATTATAACGTATAACGTTATGTAGAATTACATTATAACGTGTAACGTTATGTAGTATTACGATATCACGTATAACGTTATGTAGAATTACATTATAACATGTAACGTTATGTAGTATTACGATATAA
>NW_025219660.1:0-1824 GCF_014825855.1 Bombus pyrosoma | reverse complement strand
TACAAAACGTTATACGTTATAACGTCACACTATATAACGAAATACGTTATAACGTAATACTACATAGCGTTATACGTTGTACCGTAGCACTACATAATGTCATACGTTATAACGTAATACTACAAAACGTTATACGTTATAACGTCACACTATATAACGAAATACGTTATAACGTAATACTACATAGCGTTATACGTTAAAACGTAATACTTGTAACGTTATACTTTGTAACGCAACACTACGTAGCGTTATACGTTATATCGTGTTACTAACTATCTTTAGACGTTATAACGTATTACCATATAACGATATACTTTATGACGTAATACTACATAACGTTATACGTTGTATCGTAAGACTACATAGCGTTATACGCTATAACGTAATACTACATACGGTTATACGTTGAAACGTAATACTACATAACGTTAGACGTGATAACGTAATACTACAAAACGTTGTACGTTATAACGTCACACTATATAACGAAATACGTTATAACGTAATACTATATAACGTTATACGTTGTAACGTAACACTACATAATGTCATACGTTATAACGTAATACTACAAAACGTTATGCGTTATAACGTCACCCTATATAACGAAATACGTTATAACGTAATCCTACATAACGTTATACGATATAACGTAATGCTACATAACTTTAAACGTTATAACGTAATACCACATAACGTTATACGATATAACGTGATATTATATAACGTTATACGTTATAACGTATTACTACCTATCGTTATACGTTATATCATTACTCTACGTAACACTATACGTTATAACATAATACTACATGACGATATACGTTGCAACGTAACACTACATAACGTTATACATTATAACGTAATACTACAAAACGTTATAAGTTATAACGTAATACTACATGACGTTATACGTTACAACGTATTACTACCTATCATTATACGTTATATCATCACTCTACGTAACATTATACGTTTTAACATAATATTACATAACGATATACGTTGTAACGTAACACTGCATAACGTTATACGTTATAACGTAATACTAGATAACGTTATACGATATAACGCAATGCTACATAACTTTATACGTTATAACCTAATACTACATAACGTTATACGTTATAACGTAATACTACATAACGTTATACGATATAACGTAATACTACATAACTTTAAACGTTATAACGAAATACCACATAACGTTATACGATAAAACGTGATATTATATAACGTTATAAGTTGTAACGTAACACTACATAACGTTATACGATATAACGTAATACTACAAAACGTTATACGTTATAACGTAAATCTACCTGACGTTAGACGTTATAACGTATTACCACATAAATGTATACTTTACAACGTAGTACTTTATAACGTTATACGTTGTAACGTAAGACTACATAACGTTATACGTTATAACGTACTACTACATAACGTTATACGTTATACGTAATTCTATACAACGTTATCCGTTTTAACGTAATACTACGTATCCTTATACGTTTTAACGAAAAGCTACATAACGTTATACGTTATAACGTATTACCATATAACGATATACTTTATGACGTAATACTACATAACGTTATACGTTGTATCGTAAGACTACATACCGTTATACGCTATAACGTAATACTACATACGGTTATACGTTGAAACGTAATACTACATAACGTTAGACGTTATAACGTAATACTACAAAACGTTAGACGTTATAACGTATTACCACATAAATGTATACGTTATAACGTAGTACTATATAACGTTATACGTTGTAATGTAAGACTACATGACGTTATATGGTATAACGTA
>NW_025219659.1:0-1285 GCF_014825855.1 Bombus pyrosoma | reverse complement strand
GCTATAACGTATTACCATATATCGTTATACGTTATTCGTAATACTACATAACCTTATACGTTATATCGTAATACTATATAACGTTATACGTAGTATCGTAATACCGTATGTCGTTATACGTTATATTGTAATACTACATACCGTTATACGTTATATCATAATACCATATGTCGTTATACGTTCTAACGTAATGCTACATAACGTTATACGTTATGTCGTAATACCATATATCGTTATACGTTATGTCGTAATACCATATAACGTTTTACGTTATAACGTAGTGCAATATAGCGTTATAAGTTATATCGTAATACTACATATCGTTATACGTTATATCGTAATACTATATAACGTTGTACGTCAT
This sequence comes from Bombus pyrosoma, assembly GCF_014825855.1. Taxonomy (NCBI): domain Eukaryota; kingdom Metazoa; phylum Arthropoda; class Insecta; order Hymenoptera; family Apidae; genus Bombus; species Bombus pyrosoma. The sequence goes on along the minus strand of NW_025219659.1, from coordinate 921 downwards.
GACGTAATGATACATAACTTTATACGTTATATCGTCATGTTACATAACGATATACGTCATATCGTAATACTATATAACGTTATACGCTATAAGGTAATACTTCATAGCGTTAATAGTTATAACGCAATAGTACTTAACGTTTTACGTTATATCTTAATACTACATATCGTCATACCATATATCGTAATGCTACATAACGTTATACGTTATATCATAATGCTACATAACGTTATACGTCATATCGCAATGCTACATAACGTTATACGTTATAACGTTATGCTACATATCGTTATACGTTACAACATATTACCTTATAACGTTATACGATGTATCGTAATACTACATAACGTTATACGTCATATCGTATTGCTGCATAACGTTATACGTTATACCATAATACTATATAACGTTATACGCTATAAGGTAATACTACATAGCGTTAATCGTTATTACGTAATAGTACATAACGTTATACGTTATATCGTAATGCTACATAACGTCATACGTTATATCGTAATACTATATAACGTTATTCGTTATACCTTAATACTATATAACGTTATACGATATATCGTAATACTACATATCATTATACGTTATATCGTAATACTATATAACGTTATACGTTGTAACGTAGTACTACAGAACGCTATACGTTATATCGTAATACTATATAGCGTCATACGATATATCGTAATACTACATTACGTTATACGCTGTAACGTAATGCTACATAACGTTATACGTTATATCGTAAGACTATATGGCGTCATACGTTGCAACGTAATGCTACATAACGTTATACGTTATATCGTAATACTATATAGCGCCATTCGTTTTAACGTAATACTACATAACGTTACACGATATATCGTAATACTACATAACGTTATACGTTATAACGTAATGCTACATAACGTT
>NW_025219658.1:0-1023 GCF_014825855.1 Bombus pyrosoma | reverse complement strand
TGTAGCATTACGTTATAGCGTATAACGTTATATACTGTTACGATATAACGTATAACGTTATATAGTACTACGTTATAACATATAACGTTATGTAGCATTATGTTATAACGTATAACTTTATATAGTATTACGTTATAACGTATAACGTTACATACTATTACGTTATAATGTGTAACGTTATGTAGCATTACGTTATAACTTATAACGTTATATACTGTTACGATATAACGTATAACGTGATGTAGTATTACGTTGTAACGTATAACGTTATGTATTATAACGATAAAACATATAACGTAATGTAGCATTACGTTATAACGTATAACGTTATGTAGTATTAAGATATAATATATAACGTTATGCAGCGTTACGTTATAACATATAACGTTATATGGTAATACGTTATAACGTATAACGTTATGTAGCATTACGATAAAACATACAACGTAATGTAGCATTACGTTATAACGTATAACGTTATGTAGTATTACGATATAATATATAACGTTATGTAGCGTTACATTATAACATATAACGTTATATGGTAATACGTTATAACGTATAACGTTATGTAGTATTACGATATAACGTTTAACGTTACATGGTATTACGTTATAAGGTATCACGATATGTAGCATTACGTTATAACGTATAACGTTATGTAGTATTACGATATCAGATATAACGTTATGTAGTATTACGTTATAACGTATAACGTTATGTTGCATTGCGTTATAAAGTATAACGTTATATGTTGATACGTTATAACGTATAACGTTATGTAGTAATACGATATAACGTATAACGTTATGTTGCATTACGTCATAACGCTTAACGTTATATGGAATTACGTTATAACGTATAACGATATGTAGTATTACGTTAAAACGAATAACGTGATGTAGTATTACGTTGTAACGTATAACGTTATGTAGCATTACGTTATAGCGTATAACGTTATATACTGTTACGATATAACGTATAACGTTATATAGTACTACGTTATAACATATAACGTTATGT
>NW_025219657.1:0-2082 GCF_014825855.1 Bombus pyrosoma | reverse complement strand
ATACGTTATATCGTAATGCTACATAAGGTTATACGTTATGAGGTAATATTGCATAACGTTATACGATATATCGTAATACTACATAATGTTATACGTTATAACGTAACATTACATAACGGTATACGTTATATCGTAGTACTATATAATGTTATACGTCATAACGTATTACTACATAACGTTATACGTTATATCGTAATGAAACATAACGTTATACGTTATATCGTAATGCTACAAAACATTATACGTTATATCGTAATACTACATAACGTTATACGTTATAACGTAATATTACATAACGTTATACGTTATATCGTAATGCTACATAACGTTATTCGTTATATCGTAATGCTATATAACGTTATATGTTATATCGTAATACTACATAACGTTATACGTTATAACGTAATATTACATAACGTTATACGTTATGTCGTAATACTACATAGCGTTATACGTCATAACGTATTACTACATAACGTTATACGTTATATCGTAATGCTACATAACCTTATACGTTATATCGTAATGATACATAACGTTATACGTTATATCGTAATGATACATAACGTTATACGTTATATCGTAATGCTTGATATCGTTATACGTTATATCGTAATGCTACATAACGTTATACGTTATATCGTAATACTACAGAACGTTATACGCTATTTCGTAATGCTACATATCGTTATACGTTATATCGTAATGCTACATAACGTTATTCGTTATATCGTAATGCTATATAACGTTATATGTTATATCGTAATGCCACATAACGTTATACGTTATATCGTAATGCTACATAACGTTATACGTTATATCGCAATGCTACATAGCGTTATACGTCATAACGTATTACTACATAACGTTATACGTTATATCGTAATGATAAATAACGTTATACGTTATATCGTAATGATACATAACGTTATACGTTATATCGTAATGGTACATAACGTTATACGTTATATCGTAATACTACATAACGTTATACGTTATATCGTAATGCTACATAACGTTATACGTTATAACGTAGTGCTATATAACGTTATATGTTATATCGTAATACTTCATAACGTTATACGTTATATCGTAATGCTATATAGCGTTATACGAAATAACGTATTACTACATAACGTTATACGTTATATCGTAATGATACATAACGTTATACGTTATATCGTAATGATACATAACGTTATACGTTATATCATAATGCTACATAACGTTATACGTTATAACGTAGTGCTATATAACGTTATATGTTATATCGTAATACTTCATAACGTTATACGTTATATCGTAATGCTATATAGCGTTATACGTCATAACGTATTACTACATAATGTTATACGTCATATCGTAATGATACATAACGTTATACGTTATATCGTAATGATACATAACGTTATACGTTATATCATAATGCTACATAATGTTATAAGTTATATCGTAATGCTACATATCGTTATACGTTATATCGTAATGATACATAACGTTATACGTTATATCGTAATGACACATAACGTTATACGTTATATCATAATGCTACATAACGTTATACGTTGTATCGTAATGCTACATTAGGTTATACTTCATAACGTATTACTACATATCGTTATACGTTATATCGTAATGATACATAACGTTATACGTAATATCATAATGCTACAAAACGTTATTCGTTATATCGTAATGCTACATTAGGTTATACGTTATGACGTAATATTACATAACGTTATACGTTATATCGTTATACTACATAATGTTATACGTTATAACGTAACATTACATAACGGTATACGTTATATCGTAGTACTATATAATGTTATACGTCATAACGTATTACTACATAACGTTATACGTTATATCGTAATGATACGTAACGTTATACGTAATATCATAATGCTACATAACGTTATACGTTATATCGTAATGCTACATAAGGTTATACGCTATATCGTCATACCACATAACGTTATACGTTATATCGTAATGATACATAACGCTATACGTAATATCATAATGCTACATAACGTTATACGTTATAACGTAATATTACATAACGTTATACGTTATATC
>NW_025219656.1:0-2338 GCF_014825855.1 Bombus pyrosoma | reverse complement strand
ATGACGTATAAGGTTATACAGTATTACGTTCTAGCGTATAACGTTACATGGTATTACGCTATAACGTATAACGTTATATGGTATTATGTCGTAACGTATAACGATATATTGTATTACGATATAACATTTAACGGTGCATAGTACTACGTTATGACGTATAACGTTGTGAAGTATTATGATATAACGTATAACGCTATAAGGTATTACGTTATAGCTATGACGTTATATAGCACTACGTTACTACGTTGTACCGTATAACGTTACATAGTAACATGTTATGACGTATAACGTTATATAGTACTACGTTATGACGCATAGCGTTACATATTATTTCGTTGTAACGTATAACGTTATATAGTAATACGTTATGACGTATTACGTTATATAGTACTACGTTATGATGTATGACGCTGTATAGTATTACGTTATGACGTATCAGGATGTGCAGTATTATCATATCACGTATACCGTTATATGGTATTGGGATATAATGTTTAACGTTATATAGTACTGCGTTATGTCGAATAACATTGTGTAGTATTTTGGTATAACGTAAAACGTTATATGGAATTAGGTTATAACGTATAACGTTATATGGTATTACGTTATAGCGTATAATGTTATATGATATTACTATATAACTTTTAAAGTTATATGGTATTACGACATAACATATAACGTTGTATAGTACTACGTTATGACGTATGACATTGTGTAGTATTTTGGTATAACGTAAAACGTTATATGGTATTAGGTTATAACGTATATCGTTATACGGTATTACGTTACAGCGTATAATGTTATATGATATTACTATATAACTTTTAAAGTTATATGGTATTACGACATAACATATAACGTTGTATAGTACTGCGTTAAGTCGAATAACATTGTGTAGTATTTTGGTATAACGTAAAACGTTATATGGTATTAGGTTATAGCATATAACATTATATGGTATTACGATATAAAATATTACGCTATATAGTACTATGTTCTGACGTTTATCGTTGTGTGGTATTTTGATATAACGTCAAACGTTACATGGTATTACGTTACAGCGTATAACGTTATATGGTATTACGATATAGCATATAGCGTTGTATAGCACTACGTTATGACGTATAACGCTGTGTAGTATTATGATATAGCGTATAACGTTATGTGGTATTACGATATAACGTTTAAAGTTATATAGTATTACGCTCTAACGTATAACGTTGTATGGTATTGCGATATAACATTTTACGTTATATAGTACTACGTTATGACGTATACCGTTTTGTGGTATTTTGATATAACGTAAAACGTTACATGGTATTACGGTTTAGCATATAACGTTATACGGTATTACGATATAATATATAACGTCATGTAGTACTATGTTATGACGCATAACGTTGTATAGTACTACGTTATGACGTGTAACGTTATATAGTAATACGTTATGACGAATAACGTTATATAGTATTACGATATAACGTATAACGTTATATGGCATTAAGATATAACGTATAACGTTATTTGGTATTAGGATATAACGTTTAACGTTATGTGGTATTTCGTTATAACGTATAGCGTTATATGGTATTGCGATATAACATATAACGTTTTATAGTACTACGTTATGACGTATAACGTTATGTAGTACTACGTTGTAACGTATAACGTTATATAGTACTGCGATATAACGTATGACGTTATATAGTAGTACGTTATGACGTATATGGTTATACAACAATACGTTCTAGCTTATAACGTTACATGGTATTACGCTATAACGTATAACGATATATGGTATTATGTCATAACGCATAACGGTATGTTGTATTACGATGTAACATTTAACGTTATATAGTATTAAGTTATGACGTATAACGTTGTATAGCATTATAATATAACGTATAACGTTACATTGTATTACGATATAACATTTAACGTTGTATAGTATTATCATATACCGTATAACGTTATATGTTGTTGCGATATAACGTTTAACGTTATACAGTATTACGTATTGACTTATAACGTTATATAGTATTACGATGTAACGTATAACGTTATACGGTAATATGTTATACCGTATAACGTAACATAGTGTTACGATGTAACATTTAACGTTATATAGTATAACGTTATGACGTATAACGTTATATAGTATTACGATCTAACGTATAACGTTATATGGTACTACGATATAACGTATGACGTTGCATAGTACTACGTGATGACGTATAAGGTTATACAGTATTACGTTCTAGCGTATAACGTTACATGGTATTACGCTATAACGTATAACGTTATATGGTATTATGTCGTAACGTATAACGATATATTG
>NW_025219655.1:0-1292 GCF_014825855.1 Bombus pyrosoma | reverse complement strand
TAACGTATAACGTTATATACCATTAGCTTATAACGTATAACGTTATGTAGTATTACGTTATAACGTATAACGTTATATAGCATTTCCTTATAAACTATAACGTTGTGTGGTACTACGATATAACGTATAACGTTATGTGGTATAATATTATAACGTTTAACGTTATGTGATATTAAGATATGACGCATAACGTTATATTCTATTGCGTTATAACGTATAACGTTATATAGCATTACCTTATAACGTATAACGTTATGTGGTATTACGATATAACATATTACGTTATCTAGTATTACATTATAACGTGTAACGTTATATACAATTAGCTTATAACGTATAACGTTATGTAGTATTACGTTATAGCGTATGACGTTATATAGCATTACATTATAACGTATAACGGTATGTGGTATTACGATATAACGTATTACGTTATGTAGTGTGACATTGTAACGTATAACGTTACATACTATTAGCTTATGACGTATAACATTATATAGTATTACGTTATAACGTACAACGTTATATAGCATTACATTGTAACGTATAACGTTATGTGGTGTTACGATATAACGTATTACGTTATGTAGTATTACATTATATCTTATAACGTTTTATACTACTAGCTTATAACGTATAACGTTATATAGTGTTACGTTATAACGTATAACGTTTTATAGCATTACATTATAACGTATAACGGTATGTGGTATTACGATATAACGTATTACGTTATGTAGTATTACATTATAACGTATAACGTTATATACTATTAGCTTATAACGTATAACGTTATATAATATTACGTTATAACGTATAGCGTTATATAGTATTACGTTATAACGTATAACGTTATGTAGTATTACCTTATAACGTATAACGTTATATAGCATTACCATATAACGTATAACGTTATATACTATTAGCTTATAACGTATAACGTTATGTAGTATTACGTTATAACGTATAACGTTATATAGCATTTCCTTATAAACTATAACGTTGTGTGGTACTACGATATAACGTATAATGTTATGTGGTATAATATTATAACGTTTAACGTTATGTGATATTAAGATATGACGCATTACGTTATATTGTATTGCGTTATAACGTATAACGTTATATAGCATTACATTATAACGTGTAACGGTATGTGGTATTACGATATAACATATTACGTTATGTAGTATGACATTGTAACGTATAACGTTATATACTATTAGCTTATGACGTATAACATACATAACTATTATATAGTATTACGTTATAACGTATAACGTTTTATAGCA
>NW_025219654.1:0-1290 GCF_014825855.1 Bombus pyrosoma | reverse complement strand
TACGTTATGTCGTAGTACCACATAACGCTATACGTTATAACGTAATACGATATTACGTTATACGTCATATCGTAACACCACATAACGTTATACATTATAACGTAATACTATATAACGTTATACGTCATATCGTAACACCACATAACTTTATACGTTATATCGTATTGCTATATGACGTTATACGTTATATCCTAATACTGCATTACGTTATACGTCATATGGTAATACCACATAACGTTATACGTTATAACGTAATGCTATATAACGTTATACGTCATATCGTAACACCACATAACTTTATACGTTATATCGTATTGCTATATGACGTTATACGTTATATCCTAATACTACATTACGTTATACGCCACATCGTTATACCACATAACGTTATACGTTATAACGTAATACTATATAACGGTATACGTCATATCGTAACACCACATAACGTTATACGTTATAACGTAATACTATATAACGTTATACGTCATATCGTAACACCACATAACGTTATGCGTTATAACGTAATACTATAAAACGTTATATGTCATATCGTAACACCGCATAACGTTATACGTCATATCGTAATACCACACAACGTTATACGTTATATCCTAATACTACATAACGTTATATGTCATATCGTAATACCACACAACGTTATACGTTATATCCTAATACTATAATACATTATACGTTATATCGTAGTACCACATAACGTTATACGTTATAACGTAATACTATATAACGTTATTCGTTATATCCTGATACTACATTACGTTATACGTCATATCGTAATACCACATAACGTTATACGTTATAACGTAATACTATATAACGTTATACGTCATATCGTAACACCACATAACGTCATACGTTATATCGTAATACCACATATCCTTACACGTTATAACGTAATACTATATAACGTTTAATGTCATATCGTAACACCACATAACGTTATACGTCATATCGTAATAGCACACAACGTTATACGTTATATCCTAATACTATATTACGTTATACGTTATATCGTAGTACCACATAACGTTATACGTTATAACGTAATACCATATAACGTTATACGTTATATCCTGATACTACATTACGTTATACGTCATATCGTAATACCACATAACGTTATACGTTATAACGTAATACTATATAACGTTATACGTCATATCGTAACACCACATAACGTCATACGTTATATCGTAATACCACGTATCCTTACACGTTATAACGTAATACTATATAACGTTATATGTCATATCGTAACACCACATAACGTTA
>NW_025219653.1:0-1288 GCF_014825855.1 Bombus pyrosoma | reverse complement strand
TACGGTATAAGGTATAACATTATACAGTATTACGTTATATCGCATAACGTTATATAGAATTACGGTATAACGTATTACGTTATGTAGCATTACGTTATAACGTATAACATTATGTGGCATTACGATAAAACGTATAACGTTATGTAGCATTACGATAAAACGTATAACGTTATGTAGCATTAATTTATAACGTTTAACGGTATATAGTATTACATTATAACGTATAACGTTATGTAGCATTACGTTATAACGCATAACGTTATATAGTCTTACATTATATCGTATAACGTTATATAGTATTACGGTATAACGTATAACGTTATATAGTATTACGTTATAACGTATAACGTTATATAGCATTACGGTATAACTTATAACGGTATGTAGCATTACGTTATAACGTATAACATTATGTTGCATTACGTTATAACGTATAACGTTATGTGGAATTACGATAAAACGTATAACGTTATGTAGCATTAATTTATAACGTTTAACGTTATGTTGCATTACGTTATAATGTATAACGTTATGTTGCATTACGTTATAAAGTATAACGTTATGTGGAATTACGATAAAACGTATAACGTTATGTAGCATTACGTTATAACGTATAACGTTATATAGTATTACGTTATAATGTATAACGTTATTTAGCATTACGTTATAACGTATAACGTAGTGCAGCATTACGTTATAACGCATAATGCTATGCAGTATTACGGTATAACGTATAACGTTATGTAGCATTACGTTATAACGTATAACGTTATGTGGCATTACGATAAAACGTATAACGTTATGTAGCATTACGTTATAATGTATAACGTTATGTTGCGTTACGTTATAATGTATAACGTTATGTTGCATTACGTTATAACGTATAACGTTATGTGGAATTACGATAAAACGTATAACGTTATGTAGCATTACGTTATAACTTTTAACGTTTTATAGTATTACATTATATCGTATAACGATATAGTATTACGGTATAACTTATAACGGTATGTAGCATTACGTTATAACGTATAACATTATGTAGCATTACGTTATAACGTTTAACGTTATGTCGCATTACGATAAAACGTATAACATTATGTAGCATTACGTTATAACGTATAACCTTATGTAGCATTACGTTGTAACGTATAACGATATGTGGCATTACGATAAAACGTATAACGTTATGTAGCATTACGTTATAAGGTATAACGTTATGTTGCATTACGTTATAAGGCATAACGTTATGTGGCATTACGATAAAACGTATAACGTTATGTAGCAT
>NW_025219652.1:0-1352 GCF_014825855.1 Bombus pyrosoma | reverse complement strand
AATGAAATTGAGCGTTCCTATTGGCGCAACAAATTGTGACGTCATATCGAGCGTTCCTCTATTGGTTCGGAATATCGGAAAGATGTAGTTTCAACGGAGCCGAGCGGTGACATACTCCTGAAATTCGTGCAGCGAAAATTTATCTTGTCGAGTGTTATCCTGCTGTTAGTACCTTCATTTCGACTTTATCAACGATTCTACACTTTCATCTAGTTCATTCAAATAGCACGTTCGTATTTAATCGTTTATTGATTATAATCTTAGTAAAATTATACTGTATCCCGAAATTTTCTTTTACTTTTATCATTGACTGTGCATTTGGCAATTTACAGTTATTGATCGTTTATATTACCGATCTTTGAGGTAGAATTTGGGTTCTATTATTACTTTATTTCACTATAGTTGGTTTCATTGTTGTAAATTATTGATTTATTGTACATTTATCCTTGACTGTATTTCTGGTGGGATTAAGTTAAAATTATCGATAATTCACATTACCGACCTTTACTATAATTTGTTCTGTTACTGAAAATTATTGGTTTTGTCGTACATTTATTTGAAATTGTTGGTTTTCTTTTATGTAGATTATTGGCTGGTCGCTACTGAAAAGACTGAAAGAATAGGGATTCACATCACAGACGCCACAAGCGATTAACAATCGATAATTCGGACTGAAACAAGATGAACGTCATAGATAATTATTTATATATCGAATCGTTGATTTCTCATGCAGATTTGGTAATGATTGCAGTATTGTAACAAAGCAGAGGTATGTACACGACTATTTTCTTTTTTTATTGGATCAATAGTAATCGATATTTGGTAAATAATTGCTATACAGCTTACGATTGGCATATAATAACATCATTTTATAAATAGTTGCATAATTTGTTGAAAATATTAGATTATCGTTAATAACCGGATATACTATTAAGTAATTAATTAATGTTTTTATATTAATATATAGCAAATTATGCAAATCATTTAATTGTTATTAGAAAACAATCTATTGCGAAGTTGTTATATTTTTGTATATTGAAATGAGAAAATATTAATATAATATAATATGATGAGAAAAATTTTTATAGTAATCAGATTTTAACACAATTTCAATTTGTATTGTTATTAATATTTCAAGTTTGAATAGAGTTTCATATTTCATTAGTTTATACTTCTTTAACAATGAACGATATATTTTTAAGAACAAATTATAATATTTCATATGTTTTGTTTCAGTTTTTCATAATTTCTACTTTTTCCTGTGCTTTGGAAAGGACGCAGTGATGCTTCAGAACAAAGCATGTAAGAATCTTTGTATATTGTATTCCAATTAATTTTATTCCTTGTATTTT
>NW_025219651.1:0-1178 GCF_014825855.1 Bombus pyrosoma | reverse complement strand
TATGGTAATACGTTACAACGTATATCGTTATATAGTATTACGTTATAACGTATATCGATATATGGTAGAACGTTATAACGGATAACGTTCAGTAGTACTTCGTTACAACGTATAGCTTTATATCCTATTATGTTATAACGTATATAGTTATATAGTAATACGTTACGACGCATAACGTTATATAGTATTACGTTATAACCTATATCGTTATATAGTAATACGTTACAACGAACAACGTTCAGCAGTATTACGTTATAACGTATAACGTTATGTGATAAAACGTTATAATGTACATCGTTATATGGTAACACGTTATAACTTATATCGTTATGTAGTATTACATTACATCGTATAACATTATGTAGTATTACGTTATAACGTACAACGTTATTTGTTATTATGTTATAACGTATATCGTTACATAGTAATGCATTATAACGAATAACGTTATATAGTATTACGCTACATCGTATAACGTTATGTAGTATTACGTTATAAGGTACAACGTTATGTAGTATTAGTTTATAACGTATATCGTTATATAGTAGTACGTTATAACGAACAACGTTCAGTAGTATTACGTTATAACGTATAACGTTCAGTAGTTGTTCGTTACAACGTACATCGTTATATAGTAATACGTTACAACGTATAACGTTATATAGCATTACGTTATAACGTATATCGTTATATAGTAATACGTTATAACGAACAACGTTATGTAGTATTACGTTACATCTTATAACGTTATGTAGTATGTCATTAAAATGTACAACATTATGTATTATTACGTTATAACGTATATCGTTATATAGTAATACGTTATAAGGAACAACGTTCAGTAGTATTACGTTACATCGTATAACGTTACGTAGTATGTCACCAAAATGTATAGCATCATGTATTATTACGTTATAACGTATATCGTTATATAGTAATGCGTTATAACGAGTAACGTTATGTAGTATTACGTTACATCGTATAACGTTATGTAGTATTACGTTATAACGTACATCGTTATATGGTAATACGCTATAACGTATATCGTTATATGAAAGATACGTTATAACGTGAAATGTTATGTAGTATTACCTTATAACGTATATCATTATATATTATTACGCTATAACGTATATCGTTGTATGGTAATGCGTTAAAACGGATAACGTTATGTAGTA
>NW_025219650.1:0-1206 GCF_014825855.1 Bombus pyrosoma | reverse complement strand
GTTATCCGTTATATCGTAACACTATATAAGGTTATACGTTATAACGTAACACGACATATCGTTATGCGTAATATCGTAATACCATATAATGTTATACGTCATATCGTAATGCTACATATCGTTATACGTTATATCGTTATGCTACATAACGTTATACGTTATAACGTAACACTACATAACCTTATACGTTGGAACGTATAACTACATAACGTTATACGTTATATCGTAATGCTACATATCGCTATTCGTTATATCGTAATGCTACATAACGTTATACGTTATAACGTAGCACTACATAACGTTATACGCTATATCGTAATAGTACATAGCTTTATACGTTATATGGTAATATTATATGACGATATACGTTATACCGTGACACTACGTAACGTTATACGTCATATCGTAATGCTACATAACGTTATACGCTATACTGTAATGCTACATAACGTTAAACATTATATCGTATCACTACATAACGTTATACGTTGTATCGTAATACTACATATCGTTATACGTTATATCGTAACAGTACATATCGTTTTCGTTATATCGTAATGCTACATAACCTTATACGTTGGAAGGTAGTACTACATAACGTTATTCGTTATATCGTAATGCTACATATCGTTATTCGTTATATCGTAATGCTGCATAACGTTATCCATTATATCGTAACAGTACATATCGTTTTCGTTATATCGTAATGCTACATAACGTTACACGTTATAACGTAATACTATATAACGTTATACGTTATATCGTAATACCACATACCGTTATACGTTATATCGTAATACTACAAATCGTTATACGTTATAAGGTATTACCATATAACGTTATCCGTTATAACGTAACACTACATAACGTTATACGTTATAACGTTATACTATATAACGTTATACGTTATAACGTACCACTACATAACGTTATACGTTATAACGTAATACTATATAACGTTATACGTTATATCGTAACACTACATATCGTTATGCGTAATATCGTAATACCATATATCGTTATACGTCATACCGTAATGATACATATCGTTATACGTAATATCGTAACACTACATATCGTTATGCGTAATATCGTAATACCATATAACGTTATACGTCATATCGTGATGCTACATATGTTATACGATATATCGTAATGCTACATTACGTTATACGTTATAACGTAACACTACATAACGTTATACGT
>NW_025219649.1:0-2427 GCF_014825855.1 Bombus pyrosoma | reverse complement strand
ATATAACGTATAACGATATATGCTACTACGATATAACGTATAACGATATGTAGTATTACAATATAACGTATAACGATATGTAGTATTAAGATATAACGTATAACGTTATATGGTAATACGATATAACGTATAACGTTCTGTTGCACTACGATATAACGTATAACCTTATGTAGTATTACGATTAACGTATAACGATGTGCAGCATTACATTATAACGTATGACGTTATGTAGAATTACAATATAACGTATAACGATATGTAGTATTAAGATATAACGTATAACGTTATGTACTATTACGATATAACGTATAACGTTAATTTCTATTTCGTTATAACGTATAACGTTATGTAGTATTACGATATAACGTATAACGATATATGCTACTACGATGTAACGTATAACGATATGTAGTATTACAATATAACGTATAACGATATGTAGTATTAATATATAACGTATAACATTATATAGTATTACGATATAACGTATAACATTATGTAGCATTTTGATATAACGTATAACGTAATGTAGTATTACGATATAACGTATAACGATATGTAGTATTAAGATATAACGTATAAGGTTATGTAGCATTACGATATAACGTATAACGTTATGTAGCGTTACGATTTAACGTAGAACGTTACGTATTATTACGTTATAACGTAAGACGTTATGTAGTACTACGTTATAACGTATAACGTTATATGGTATTACGATATAAGGTATAACGTTATGTGATATTACGATATAACGAATAACGATATGTAGTATTACGATATTACGTATGACGATTTGTAGAATAACGATATAACGTATAACGTCATGTACTATTATGTTATAACGTATAACATTATATAGTATTACATTATAACGTAAAATGCTTTGTAGTATTACGATATAACGTATAACGTGATGTAGTATTACGATATAACGTATAACGATATGTAGTATTACGATGTAACTTATAACGATATGTAGCATTAAGGTATAACGTATAACGTTATGTATTATTACGTTATAACGAATATCGTTGTGTAGTATTACGATATAACGTATAACGATATATGCTACTACGATGTAACGTATAACGATATGTAGTATTACAATATAACGTATAACGATATGTAGTATTAATATATAACGTATAACATTATATAGTATTACGATATAACGTATAACATTATGTAGCATTATGATATAACGTATAACGTTATGTAGTATTACGATATAACGTATAACGTTATGTAGCGTTACGATTTAACGTAGAACGTTACGTATTATTACGTTATAACGTAAGACGTTATGTAGTACTACGTTATAACGTATAATGTTATATGGTATTACGATATAAGGTATAACGTTATGTGGTATTACGATATAACGAATAACGATATGTAGTATTACGATATTACGTATGACGATTTGTAGAATAACGATATAACGTATAACGTTATGTACTATTATGTTATAACGTATAACATTATATAGTATTACATTATAACGTAAAATGTTTTGTAGTATTACGATATAACGTATAACGTGATGTAGTATTACGATATAACGTATAACGATATGTAGTATTACGATGTAACTTATAACGATATGTAGCATTAAGGTATAACGTATAACGTTATGTATTATTACGTTATAACGTATATCGTTATGTAGTATTACGTTATAACGTATAACGTTATGTAGTATTACGTTATAATGTATAACGTTATATGGTATTACGATATAATGTATAACGTTATGTAGCAATACGGTATAACACATAAGGATATGTAGTATTACGATATAACGTATGACATTATGTACTATTACGTTATATCTTATAACGTTATATAGTATTACGATATAACGTATAACGTTATGTAGCATTACGATATAGCGTATAAAGTTATGTAGCAGAACGTTATAGCGTATAACGTTATGTAGTATTACGATAGAACGTATAACGTTTTGTAGTATTACGTTATAACGTATAACGTTATGTACTATTATGTTATAACGTATAACATTATATAGTATTACATTGTAACGTAAAATGTTATGTAGTATTACGACATAACGTATAACGTTATGTAGTATTACGATATAACGTATAACGACATGTATTATTACGATATAACGTGTAACGTTATGTAGCATTACGGTATAATGTATAACGTTATGTAGCATTACGATATAACGTATAACGTTATGTAGTATTACGATATAACGATTAAGGAAATGTAGTATTACGATATAACGTATAACATTGGGTACTATTACTATATAACACATAACGTTATGTAATATTACGTTATAACGTATAGCGCTATATAGTATTACCTTATAACGTACAACTTTATATAGTATTACGATGTAACGTATAACTTTATGTAGCATTACGATATAACATATAACGATATGTAGTATTA
>NW_025219648.1:0-1280 GCF_014825855.1 Bombus pyrosoma | reverse complement strand
TAGTATTATGATATATAGTATAACGTTATATGGTACTACGAAATAACGTATAACGTTATATAGTATTACGATATAACGTATAACGTTATACGGTATTACGATATAACGTATAACGTTATATGGTATTACGATATAACGTATAACGATATGTGGTATTACGATATAACGTATAACGATATGTGGTATTACGATATAACGTTTAACGATATGTGGTATGACGTTATAACGTATAACGTTATATAGTATTATGATATATAGTATAACGTTATATAGTATTATGATATAACGTATAACGTTATATGGTATTTCGATATAACGTATAACGTTATATGGTATTACGATATAACGTATAATGTTATATAGTATTAGGATATAACGTATAACGATATGTGGTATTACGATATATAGTAAAACGTTATATGGTATTACGATATAACGTATAACGATATGTGGTATTACGTAATAACGTATAACGATATGTGGTATTACGTAATAACGTATAACGATATGTGGTATTACGTAATAACGTATAACGTTATATGGAATTACGATATAACGTATAACGTTACATGGTATTACGATATAACGTATAACGTTGTATAGAATAACGATATAACGTATAACGTTATATGGTATTACGATATAACGTATAACTTTATATAGTATTATGATATAACGTATAACGATATGTGGTATTACGTTATAACGTATAACGTCATATAGTATTATGATATATGGTATAACGTTATATAGTATTACGATATAACGTATAACGATATGTGGTATTACGTTATAACGTATAACGTTATATAGAATTATGATATAACGTATAACGATACGTGGTATTACGTTTTAACGTATAGCGTTATATGGTATTACGATATAACGTATAACGTTAAATAGTATTACGATATAACGTATAACGTTGTATAGTATTACGATATAACGTATAACATTATATGGTATTACGATATAACGTATAAAATTATATGGTATTACGATATAACGTATAACGATATGTGGTATAACGATATATGGTACAACGTTATATAGTATTATGATATATAGTACAACGTTGTACAGTATTACGATATAACGTATAATGTTATATAGTATTAGGATATAACGTATAACGATATGTGGTATTACGTTATAACGTATAACGTTATATAGTATTATGATATATAGTATAACGTTATATGGTACTACGAAATAACGTATAACGTTATATAGTATTACGATATAACGTATAACGTTATGTGGTATTACGATATAACGTA
>NW_025219647.1:0-1791 GCF_014825855.1 Bombus pyrosoma | reverse complement strand
GCATTCAGCAAGCTACTTTTATAGCTTCGACGCTGAACGTGGCGGGCGCTGAGCTCGGCGTGTAAAATGGAGAAAAAAGAGCGCTTAAACGTTAGAAATATCTCAATCGGGAACGAAAAAACAACTAATTATCATCGAAATCATGTTACGATTGCAATTTTCGAGCTCCATTGTTTGTTTCGACGCTGATCGTTCCGGGCACTACGTTCGGCGTGTAAAATAGAGAAAATCGAGCTTTTAAACGTTAAAAATATTTCAATCAGGATAGAAATAACACTTAATTATCGTCAAAATGGAGTTACGATTGCATTCCGCTAGCTACTTTTATAGCTACGACGCTGAACGTGTCGGGCAGTTCGTCCGGCACGTAAAATGGAGAGAATCGAGTTTTTAAACGTTAAAAATATCTCAATCAGGATAGAAATAACACTTAATTATCGTCAAAATCGAGTTACGATTGCATTTCGCATGCTACTTTTATTGCCTCGATGCTGAACGTACGGTGCAGTACGTGCTGCGTTTAAAATGGAGAAAAAGAGCGCTTAAGCGTTAGAAATATTTCAATCAGGAACGAAATAATAGTTAATTATCATCGAAATCATGTTACAATTGCATTCAGCAAGCTACTTTTATACCTTCGACGCTGAACGTGGCGGGCGCTGAGCTCGGCGTGTAAGATGGAGAAAAAGGAGCGCTTAAACGTTAGAAATATTTCAATCGGAAACGAAATAACAGTTAATTATCGTCAAAAATCGAGTTACGATTGCATTTCACATGCTACTTTTATGGCTTCGATACTGAACGTAAAGTGCAGTACGTGCTGCGTGTAGAATGGAGGAAAAAGAGCGCTTAAACGTTAGAAATATCTCAATCGGGAACGAAATAACTGTTATTTATCATCGAAATCATGTTGCGACTGCAATTTCCGAGCTCCTTTGTTTGTTTCGACACTGAACGTGCCGGGCACTACGTTCGGCGTGTAAAATAGAGAAAATCGAGCTTTTAAACGTTAAGAATATCTCAATCAGGATAGAAATAACACTTATTTATCGTCAAAATCGAGTTACGATTGCATTCCGCATGCTACTTTTATGGCTTAGATGCTGAACGTAAAGTGCAGTACGTGCTGCGTGTAGAATGGAGAAATAAGAGCGCTTAAACGTTAGAAATATCTCAATCGGGATCGAAATAGCAGTGAATTATCGTCAAAAATCGACTTACGATCGCATTCAGCAAGCTACTTTTATAGCTTCGACGCTGAACGTGGCGGGCGCTGAGCTCGGCGTGTAAAATGGAGAAAAAAGAGCGCTTAAACGTTAGAAATATCTCAATCGGGAACGAGAAAACAACTAATTATCATCGAAATCATGTTACGATTGCAATTTTCGAGCTCCATTGTTTGTTTCGACGCTGATCGTTCCGGGCACTACGCTCGGCGTGTAAAATAGAGAAAATCGAGCTTTTAAACGTTAAAAATATCTCAATCAGGATAGAAATAACACTTAATTATCGTCAAAATGGAGTTACGATTGCATTCCGCTAGCTACTTTTATAGCTACGACGCTGAACGTGTCGGGCAGTTCGTCCGGCACGTAAAATGGAGAAAAAAGAGCGCTGAAACGTTAGAAATATCTCAATCGGGAACGAAATAACCGTTGTTTATCATCGAAATCATGTTGCGATTGCAATTTTCGAGTTCCTTTGTTTGTTTCGACACTGAACGTGCCGGGCACTACGTTCGGCGTGTAAAATAGAGAAAATCGGGCTTTTAAACGTTAAAAATATATCAGT
>NW_025219646.1:0-2083 GCF_014825855.1 Bombus pyrosoma | reverse complement strand
ACGTTATACGTTATAACGTAATGCTATATAACGTTATACGTTATAACGTAATGCTACATAATGTTATACGTTATAAGCTAATAGTGTATAAAGTTATACGTTATAATGTAATACTACATAACGTAATACGTTATATCGTAGTAACACATAACGTTATACGTTATAACGTAATGCTATATAACGTTATACGCTATAACGTGATACTACATAACGTTATACGTTATAAGCTAATAGTATATAACGTTATACGTTATAATGTAATACTCTATAACGTAATACGTTATATCGTAATACCACATAACGTAATACGTTATAATGTAATACTATATAACGTTATACGTTATTACATAATACTAAATAATGTTATACGTTATTACATAATACTACATAACGTTATACGTTATAACATATTGCTATATAATGTTATACGCTATAACGTAATACTACATAACGTTATACGTCATAAGCTAATAGTATATAACATTATACGTTGTAATGTAATACTACATAACGTAACACGTTATATCGTAATACCACATACTGTTATACGTTATAATGTAATGCTATATAACGTTATACGTTATAACGTAATACTATATAATGTTATACGACATAAGCAAATAGTATATAACGTTATACGTTATAATGTAATACTACATAACGTAATACGTTATATCGTAATACCACATAACATTATACGTTATAACGTAATGCTATATAACGTTATACGTTATATCGTAATATCACATAACGTTATACGTTATAAGCTAATAGTATATAACGTTATACGATATAATGTAATACTACATAACGTAATACGTTATATCGTAATACCACATAACGCAATAAGTTATAATGTAATACTATATAACGTTATACGTTATTACATAATACTAAATAATGTTATACGTTATTACATAATACTACATAACGTTATACGTTATAACGTAACACGATATAACGTTATACGTTTTATGGTAACGCTATATAACGTTATAAGTTATAACGTAATTCTACATAATGTTATACGTTATAAGCTAATAGTATATAACGTTATACGTTATAATGTAACACTACATAAAGTAATACGATATGTCGTAATACCACATAACGTTATACGTAATAAAGTAATACCATGTAACGTTATACGTTATAAGCTAATAGTATATAGCGTCAAACGTTATAATGTAATACTATATAACGTAATACGTTATAACGTAATACGATATAACGTTATACGTTTTATGGTAACGCTATATAACGTTATAAGTTATAACGTAATACTATATAATATTATACGTTATAAGCTAATAGTATATAACGTTATACGTTATAATGTAATACTACATAACGTAATACGTCATATCGTAATACCGCATAACGTAATACGTTATAATGTAATACTATATAACGTTATACGTTATTACATAATACTAAATAATGTTATACGATATTACATAATACTACATAACCTAATACGTTATATCGTAATAGCACATAACGTTATACGTTATAACGTATTGCTATATAATGTTATACGTTATAACGTAATACTACATAACGTTATACGTCATAAGCTAATAGTATATAACGTTATACGTTATAATGTAATACTACGTAACGTAACACGTTATATCGTAATACCACATACCGCTATACGTTATAATGTAATGCTATATAACGTTATACGTTATAACGTAATACTATATAATGTTATACGTCATAAGCAAATAGCATATAACGTTATACGTTATAATGTAATACTACATAACGTAATACGTTATATCGTAATACCACATAACTTCATACGTAATAATGTAATGCTATATAACGTTATACGCTATATCGTAATACCACATAACGTTATACGTTATAAGCTAATACTATATAACGTTATACGATATAATGTAATACTACATAACGTAATATGTTATATCGTAATAACACAAAACGTTATACGTTATAACGTAATGCTATATAACGTTATACGTTATAAGCTAATAGTATATAGCGTCAAACGTTATAATGTAATACTATATAACGTAATACGTTATATCGTCATACCACATACCGTTATACCTTA
>NW_025219645.1:0-1277 GCF_014825855.1 Bombus pyrosoma | reverse complement strand
TCGTTATAACGTATTACCATAAAACGATATACGTTATAACGTAATAATACATAATGTTATACGTTATAACGAATTACTGCTGAACGTTATACATCATAACGTACTACCATATAACGATATACGTTATAACGTAATACTACTGAACGTTATACGTTATAACGTACTAACATATAACGATATACGTTATAACGTATTACCATATAACGATATAAGTTATACCGTAATATTACATGAGGTTATACGTTATAACGTAATTGTATGTAACGTTATAGGTTTTAACGTAAGACTACATAACGCTTTACGTTATAACGTAATACCACATAACGTTATACGTTATAACGTATTACGATATAACGTTATACAATATAACGTAACACGATATAACGTTTTACATTATAACGTAATACTACATGACGTTATACGTTATAACGTAATACTACTGATCGTTATACGTTGTAACGTACTACCATATAACGATATACGTTATAACGTATTAAAATATAACGATATTCATTATAACGTAATATTACATAAGGCTATACGTTATAACGTATTACCATATAACGATATACCTTATAACGTAATAATACATAATGTTATACGTTATAACGAAATACTGCTAACGTTATACATCATAACGTACAACCATTTAACGGTATACGCTATTACGTAATACTATATAACGTTATACGTTGTAACGAAATACTACTGAACGTTATACGTTATAACTTACTTCCATATAACGATATACGTTATAACGTATTAAAATATAACGATATACATTATAACGTAATATTACATAAGGATATACGTTATAACGTACTACCATATAACGATATACGTTATAACGTATTACCATATAACGATATAAGTTATTTCGTATTAATACATAACGTTATACGTTATAAGGTATTAATACATAACGTTATACGTTATAACGTAATACTACATGATGTTATACGATATAACGTAATACTATATAACGTTATTCGTTAAAACGTATTACTATACAACGATATACGTTATAACGTAATACTACTGAACGTTTTACGTTATGACGTATTACGATATAACGTTATACATTATAACGTAATACTACATGACGTTATACGTCATAACGTTCTACCATATAACGATATGCGTTATAAAGTATTTCCATATAACGATATACGTTATTTCGTATTAATACATAACGTTATTCTTTATAACGTATTAATACATAACGTTATACGTTATAACGTACTACCATATAACGATATACGTTGTAACGTAATATT